>NC_068362.1:87031698-87164198 GCF_020536995.1 Dreissena polymorpha
ACGACCCATATTAGTATAGACAAAGATAGCAATCTTATTTATCATAACAAATGTATACTATTGCATGAGCGGAGAGAGCTTTGAAACGACAACATTTAGTTGCGTCCTTATCAAACACGATCTATGAATACATATCAGCTAAAATATCTTATATGCCACGTACGCATATGTGCCGATATTGAACAAAGTTTCGATACTATAACATAACACGCATCTTATCAAATCTTTAAAAAAAAATCTTACCAAGAAAAATGGAATTAACTCATCCCGTTTAATCAACTTTCCGTGATCGTCAATAAACCTGTCGGGTCGGAATACAAGCGGGTCGCCCCATATGGCGGGATCACTGAATACGGATACAAGGTCGTATATAACAGCTGCGTCGGGTGGTATAGCGTAACCTTTGAAGGTCACCGTCTCAGTCGAAGAGTGCATGAGGGAGAGGATTTGTAAGTTGCAGAACCTGGAAGTCATATTTATTCCATAAATAAAGCCTTCGGGAAAAAAAACACAAATATCCGAAAACAATGTCATTAAATAGTCATCGATGATATATAAACCGTGGGTGTATATAATGTATTGTGAAATATTTATATATGTTATTTCTCAAATAAACATAGAAAAATACATGCAGTTAATGCAATAAAGCTCTCTCAAAATACCTAAAACAAACGGTCATAGTTTAGAAGTCGTTATATAAATGAACGTTACCGTTCAATATTCATAACAATTCATTTAAAGCGAGTATATACGATTTTGTCAAATATTAATGAATTTATATAAAATGTGTAAAAAACTTATTATATATATATTTTAATATAAAATAAAATAAAAGTTCAGAAGGACATGTGTCAAAAAATGCGAAATAAGCCAGATATTTAATTCTGAAATAGAAAACGGCTGTACAGTCGAATTCGCCAGCATGTATATCATGCATGTACGATGTGAATCTAAACTTAGTTTAACGGTTCATTTTAAATTTCTGCAATGATATATATTGAACACACGAACACTAACTTTGGTCCTAATACAAAGACGAATGCTTCTGTGATTGTAGGAAAATATGTTCGTCACAATCGGCTCGGGGCGCTAATTTGTCTTTGCTGCATTGTATGAAATTCGTATTTAATATATACTTTTTCTTGCCTGTTTTGTGTTATTGTAACATATTTTATCAAAATATTACAATTTAACACATATAAAAAAATCGTTTAATCTCGCTTTAAAAGGAGGGTCTGTGTTTATGCCCCAACGGACCATTATTGTTTACTTTTAAACCTATGCGTCTAAGCCTTTCATTACAAACACAAAACTTATTATTTGACCAAACACTGATGTACGCCGTTCAAACGGTTTGATAATTAAGAAACACGAAACTGAATCTAAATTAGCACAGGAATATATGTGTCTTGTTCTGAGAAAACTGGGCATAATGCATGTGCGTAAAGTGTCGTCCCAGATTAGCCTGTGCAGTCCGCACAGGCTAATCAGGGACGACACTTTCCGCTTAAACTAGATTTTCGGTAAAAATGAACTTCCTTTAAACGAGAAATACTATTAAAGCGGAAAGTGTCGTCCCTGATTAGCCTGTGCAGACTGCACAGGCTAATCTGAGACGACACTTTACGCACATGCATTTGCCCAATTTCCACAGAACAAGACACATTTATAGGCCATGTTTACATCGAAATGTTGTGTTTCTTGCATTCTGAATGCGTATCAGGATAGAACCATAACGTCATGATTTTGCTTTCAGTAGCCAAAGAGACGCGATATAAAATTCGGGGACATGCACAAACAATACTATGTGGGTTCCATATTGTACTTTCGTAAAGGTAAAGCCCAAATAAGACCAATATGTGCTTGCTTGAGGGGGATCAGTGTCTCTCAGCAAGGTTGCGACGCTGTATAAACACCCATGGGTACAGAACAAACAACCATGGGTAAAGAATAAGCACACATGGGTAAGTATTACCAATCTTGGGAAAAGAATAAGCACCAATGACTGAAGCAAACCTATAAGTAAATTATTTACACCCGTTAACTAATGAAAAACACCCAAGGGCAAATAATAAACAACCATGGATCAAGTATAAAGACCCAAGAATTAAGTATAGACACCCGTGGATTAATGAAAAACACCCAAGATGAACAAAAATCTTTTGATCAAATATAAAATCCCGAGCGTTAAGTAGAGGCATCAATATGTCAATGAAAACATGCCCGGGTAAAGTATTAACAATAATTGGTAAATACTAAATAATGAAACCAATCGGCAAAGAATAAACACATATGGGTTAGGCGATTGTATTGATGACTTTATACATACGTGCAGATATAAGTATATATTATAGTCAGATAAAAAATACCATGTACTGAGCTTCTATGTGAACGCATATATGAGCCTTGTTCTGAGAAAACTGGGCATAATGCATGTGCGAACAGTGTCGTCACAGATTAGCCTGTGCGATCCGCACCGGCTAATCAGGGACGACAGTTTCCGCTTGTATGGCATTTTTCGTTTAAGTGAAGTTTCTTCTTAGCAAAATCCAATTTAGGCGGAAAGTGACGTCTCTGATTAGCCTGTGCGGACTGCACAGGCTAATCTGGGATGACACTTTCCGCATATGCATTAAGCCCAGTTTTCTCAGCACAAGGCTCATATATTGATAAAATCAACATGCACCGTACCTGAACACCTCCATGTAGAAGGCCTCCACATGCACTAAGGATGACCGGTCTAAGACAGAGGGAGACCGAATGCCGATGCTGCTCGTGATTTCCTTATACAAGCGTTCTTGAATCTCGGGATACTCCGTGAGGCACACGATACTCCAGCGAAGCGCATTCGTTGTCGAATGTACGCCGGCAAGGAACAGGTCCTGAATTAGTATTTCGAGATTCTCGTCTGAAATAAAGAATTTCACACAACAAGTTCTAGTTGAACACATAGGAGCTGCTGCTGCTACAAATTGCTAAGCATACTCACTGCGAATTAATCAGATTTGTTTTTGTTTTAATCAGTAAAAATATTGTCGGAAACAGCATTATAAGAACAATGGATGCCACACAACTATAAAGCATAATTCAGTAATCGTCTTCTTACATCCAACGAGCACATGTTTGTTTGCATAAATCGATCTTAAAGTGTCATAAGAAATAAATACTTTACTCAGAGCAGATGTATAGACATATATAATAATAGGTTGGTGACGTGGATGGAGAATGTTTATCTGGTAAGTCGGAGGAATTTATCGGGTGAGCCGAAGGCGATTAAGATCCTGCGACGAGCCAGATAATAATTCTCCATCCACGTCACCAATATATTATTTTATTTATCATGTAACATTTCTTTCTTTTTATTTTATGCTTCTTTCGCCGTTTATTTACACTGTTAAAGAGTTTAATTGGAGAGTTTCGCCGGAATAATGACGTCATTTCGTAAAAAATGACGTCATTTCACAGTAAAACAGAGCGACTAACGGATATTCGAGGTCACGTGGTCAACTAGCTATATATCTTTGGAAATATTAGGTTACATGGTTATCGGGCTGATTTAAAGGCATGTGACAGGATAAAACATAATGCGCACAGCTCATAGTCGTCTGCTCGTTCGTCTGCTCGTGCTTCTTCATCTCTCTGATGTACGCGCTGACCAGGTCCTCGATGCAGTTCTCGTCGTACGTCTCCACGTGCTCTCGTACTATATCCGCACAGAAGGTGTGCAGAGCGTCCGAGTTGGCGATCATCCGCCCGACATCTAAGGGATCCCAAGGCAGACGGGCCGTCCAAGGTAAGAAGTTGGCGATGCTGACTATTGCGCTGAAGCAAAAAAAGGTGTTTCGTACCTGCGACAAACCGTTTATGAACAGGGCATCAGATAATAGTACTTATTGCCATGTAAGTGGAATATATAAGCGTTTTCTTATTCGTTAAATATGACGTAATTAAGGCGTATTGTCTATCATGGAAGATACTAGGTTACCCGGGCTAGGTTAGCTTTGTATACATATAACTTAAAAAGTTCCCACTCACAAGCATTGGGCGAGTTGTTAATGTTTTCTAGTTGAGAAAATAAGCCATTATTCGAGATTCATTTGTTATTCTATCTATTTATTCCATCATTTTGTTTGTGTGTTTATGTTTACCAAAAATGACATAGACGCACGCCAGCCATTATATTGCGCCTATACTCGCAATTCTGACATGAACTTAAGTTATGAATGTTTAGGATTGAATTATATGAGCCTTGTTCTGAGAATCTGGGCTGGATGCATGTGCGTATAGTGTCGTCACAGATTAATCAGGGGACACTTTCCGCGTTTATGGCATTTTTCGTTTAAATGAAGTCTCGTCTTAGCAAAAATCTAGTTTAGACGGAAAGTGTCGTCCCGGATTAGCCTGTGCGGACTGCACAGACTAATCTGGGACGACACTTGACGAACATGCATTATGCCCAGTTTTCTCAGAACGCGGCTCATATAATAAGAGTTCACTATTTCCGGTGCAGCTTAAGGTCATTCGACTTTACACGTCTGGTGGTGTGATAACAAGAAACTCATGCAGTGTGGGCCTATACATTTTATAGTACCATAAGGATGAACTGTAATGACTGGTTTGCAAAATTATTTTATCATTCTCAGAGAAATTCGTAGAAATTCAATATTTTGTTAACAACACAGAAATCTTACCGATGACTTTCATGTGATAATTTTATCAATCCTTTAAAACGAGAGTCGTCGTGTTTGAACTGTCTTCGGAAAACCATCGAGCAAATCACGTTGGCAACGTGTGAGCTAATCACATGTTTGGGATCGAAAGGTTCACCATTATGCTCTCCTATCTCCTCGACCATCAACACAGCTTCTTCCTGTACGGTTGCATCTAGCCTAGTTGTGCCCATACCGAAGTCCTTCAGTGTATCAAATGCAAATTTCCTGTGCTCCCGCCATGGTTCCCCGCTAGCCATAGCTAGGCCTGAGAAAGTGAGTACACATCAACCAGACTTAAGTGCTAGATATTCATGAGTAATATACACATATTTATTATGTATGTTAAACCCATAGGCGCTTTTTTCTTATTTTTTTTTTTTTAGTTACCCGTTGTTTATTATAATGCATACACATACTTTATCAATTAAAATCCTCCGACAAAACATCTCCTTAAAAAAAAAAGATAGTGCGACTATGTACATAGATATATATATGTATATAGTCGAACTATCTTTTTATATCTATGTACTATCTTTTTTTAAGAAGACGTTTTGTTGGAAAGTTTTATTGATTTAGTGTGTGTATGCATTATAATAAACAACGGGTAACTAAAAATTATAATAATAAAATAAAAACGTTACCATCGAGTGTCTATGGTTAAACCTATTATATATGCGTCGATATTTTATTTGCAATGCGTTCAAGTGAATAATCGTACCTTTTCCTCACAAATCTTTTCCAAAATGAGCAACTTCGGTCTTGCTGCAAAAAGGTCGGCTTGCTTCTTGAAAGCGTCCACAATGGCGTCATATCCACTGATAATTACCGCTGGCACGCCCCCAACTGCATGTAATACACGTCACCGCATTGCTTCCGGAGTCGCGCCAGTGTTGGCCTCATATCCTCCCGCAGTAGGTAGCAGTGCCCAAAGACGGGCAGACAGAGGCCGGGAGACGGCGGCAGGTTTCTGACGCTTCTGCTTAGCATGAACCGATGAACCATGATGCACACCAGGATAATCAGTCCACAAGACGTTACAGACAATCCTTCCAACATAGCTAGTCCCTGTATGTGTTAACTTCACTGATTCTTACTTGTTATCCTACTTTAAGTTTGGTTTTAACTTCTGTATTGTTACTACATGTAAGATTTCGCTCCTTGTGTTTTCATACGTAATTATGTGGTAATTTATGGTATGTAAACCATGATCAAAACGAAATATTATCAGATAATTATTGTATAAAGTATTAAATAGCGAGTTCTTCATCCATCTGATCGATCGACGGAAGCGTTCATAACGCTGATAAACTGTAACATCAAACTTCTGTTAAAACGGTTTATATTTAGTTGAATACGCTTCGTCGTGACACACTTCGTCGTGAACTCCAACATGACACGGTTGCGCATTCTTATCAGGTTTAACATAATGTCGACATTTATACAGCTACATGCTATAAAGTAGTGATATAGTATAAACAAATCGGTCATATCACATACCCCGTTTAAATAAGTTCGATGTTTAAATATCACAGAAGCTGAAGCACGTGCATTCAATTACAGAACAGATGTTCTTCGGAAATTCACATTTTAATCACTTTTCATATATTATTTTTAATTCGATTTAGATCTTATGATTGTTGGACTTATAGTGTTTCCCGGTTAGCTCTTCGAGAGTTGTTCAATTACACCATACGCCCCAATTAGTCAAGGACAATAGTAATAATTAGGCGTTGGGACAACTACAAATGCAATCCCCGTTTTCTCACCTCTAGCAAACGCAGAAATAATACGTCCACTCGTGTTGGTGGTCCGGATAGGAGGAGACGGTCTCTTTGGGGATAATCCTCCAAGACTAATCCTCCAAGACAACGCACTCAGTCACAGGCTCACAATCACAGGTCCACACTAATCCTCCTGGCAATACTTATCTCAGGGCATCACATCTACTCACGTCCACAGCCAGTGCCAGAAGAGCGCGTCACAACGCGCGTTCCAATCCAGCTCCTCGCTGATTGGTCGTCGGTTCCCAATCATGCGACATGTGCGTGTTTCATGGGCTGGTCACCGACACAACACTCTCCCCACTTTTCCTCTTTTGGGTTGACTCCCCACTCGGAAGAAGTCGTGCCGTCACAGACGTATCGTCGCACCCGAGGAATTTTAATGTCCCTTCTCTCGGGACCAGTGACCCTTTCGTAAGAACGACGGCGCTAATGACGTACTCGAAGACCGCTGCGTCCTGGCCGTTACGCCTCGCCTGAGGAAGTACAAATCCCTTCTCTTGGCCCAATGCTCTTACGTACGCATGGGGGCGCCTTCGCCATGCGACGTTCTAATGGACCGCAGCGATCAAGAGGTAACTTTGACCTAGATCTGACTCCCCGAAGTCTAGTCTGCATTCCGTCCGGCTTTCGTCGGACCACTCTCTCGGCATAACCTCTGTAATAGACCACAAGTTATTGAAACCATCGACCGGCTTTCGTTAGACAACCCAGACTATATTAGACAATCACAACTTAAATTAAATACTCTCCATTAAATGTCAGTCACCACCTTTTAATCATCTTAGAATCATACATGAGGACGTATATCCAACACCCAATGCCACATTACATCACGACAACCTTTCCTGTATTTATATATATCACGAAAGTCTATACCAAACACAAAACAGCACGTACACAAAAATGCATAATCAACTCAAGTGTCTTAAAACTCTAATAAACCTCTAACCTTAAGTGTCTAACTATGCTTCTCAACTACTCCGGTGCCTCATCGTGCATCTCATCTCATGATTCTCGGTGTTTTCAAACCAAGGTCTTATAACTCCTGCCCTTTGCTTGTTCACACAATGATTGGACAGGAGCACTCAACCAAACTACTGACAATCACACCTTCTTCGCAGCCCACATGAGAAGGCCACCGCTCTCTGCACGAGATTGTAAACCGTAGTAACACCTTACAATCAAACCAAACTATGCCAACCACCGGCAGCACCCCCTTCTGTGTGTTTTATTATGCAGACATTTAACACATATCAAAACGCAAACAATTTGACACTGAACATAAAACACAACAGTGTTGCCACTAGGCGGGCCTAACTATATCCCATCGAACCCAGTGGTTTCTTTACAAACACATTGCAAACATCACGATGGCTAAATAAACACATCTGTTCTATTAACAGAGTTGTGTAACATCTAAATCTATGACAAATTCACAATTCATTGACATTTATTGTGAGTAAACACAACTAAATAAAACAGAACAACAAAAAACAGAGATACTATAAAAGGTATCCACCCCCACACTTTACCAATTGAGGTACAACCTTTGGGAGCTTGCCACTGTGGCCGCCAGCACATCCCTCGTGCTCCCACCTGAATCCCTGTACCTATACATCTGGTCCCGACGCTTAAACGTTGCCTCAGCACTTAGCTTTTTTTCCAGACCACAGACATTCGCTTGGATGTTATCCTAATTTCCACCGCTGGGACCGCTCCCGGCTTTGAGAACAAGAGGGTCGCCAACCTTCAGAACCACGCCTGAAAGGTCTTCGATCTCCAAATTCCCAGTTGCCATCCGGGGCGACATTGTTATCGGACGCCTTCTTCCGGCTGCTACCAGTGGAAACTCGATGACCGCAAACACTGTTCCGACGGTCTGCCGCAATTCGGATCCACATTTCCAGCGGTCGGGGTGGCCTTATATCCAGCGGCCATTTTAACCATTCGCTGATGATGATTGATCAGCAGCTGCTATGTGGTCTATGCAGCCGCCATTGTCTGGGCTATTGCGGCCGCCGTCTAGTCGGCCCTTTGAGCCGCCATTTTATGGTCTGATGCGGCCATTTCTTTCAGGGACCTTGCCATCAAAAGCAGCTTCTCCACTGACGCAGGATTGTTCTGGTATATTACCCAATCTATCAATGCCAACTGCTCTTTGTTTAACCTATAAAACGTGGCTCCGGGGCTTGCCGCAATCAGTTCCGCTCCCCCGGGCTCCTTCCTCTTGCTGAGTCACAGCAGAGCAAATCTTAGGTCTTGGTCCTTGCCTTTCCCCTTTATCAAATCGCCACACGTGAAGCCAAATGTGCTGTGCTCTAGCACCTCCGGCCTGATTTGAACCTCTAGTTACTAGGCACGACTCTCTGTGCAATGACACGCTAGTGGGAGGTCGATGTCGAGGCTGTCAAAAAAAGCTGGATGGACCACGTAAAAGAGTGGACATCTCTTCCCGTAAATGAATAACTCTCAGAAGCACAAAACAGACTTGACTGGTTGAGGATTTCTGTATCGTCGTCCCTCATTTCCCCCAACGGCCAAACCGGTCAAGTGATTGTTGTTGTTGTTGATGATGATGATGGTGATGATGATGATGATGATGATGATGATGATGATGATGATGATGATGATGATGATGATGATGATGATGATAATGATGATGATGATGATGATGATGATGATGATGATGATGATGATGATGATGATGATGATGATGATGATGATGATGATGATGATGATGATGCCGACGACGACGACGACGACGATTGCGATTATGATGATTATGATGATGATAATGTTCGATAAGAGAAACAATATAATATGTAGGGTTGGCTTTATCTGATAGTAATATTCAACAGACACACACAATGTATTATTTGATTCTTACTACAAAATACGACCAAAAGCACACGCAAATCTTTTGATTTTGCGTCATTTTTTTCACAGAGAGATATCTCGTTCAATTAACAACAAAAAAAAAACACAACCCAACTTAAAACAACAGCTTTATTAAAAAAATGTAGAGTTCTAAATTAAAAAACAACGTCATATTGCAACAAGTTTAAGCAATTTCGCTTACAATATGTGTCTATTTGTTTCGAATGAAAATAAATAGTTTTAATACGATTTGTGACAGCTGTAAATTTATCAGTCTGTAAACATGCCTTAATACGCTTTAATATATCTGTCATGTTTCGAGTTCAAAATTGTTTACGAAGAAAACGCTTGGATATGAATTCTTGTTATATTAAGTCGTCTTATTTGTTTCCCAACATGACCCATTGTCGAACTCGATCGAGTAACAATTGGGCGTCTACTGTTTATAAGCTGCTATCTTCAATTCTGATGTAAACACACACGCCGACTCCTTGTCTGTTTCGGTCTCTGCGAATAATGGTATAATTCGGTATACAGAGAATAACAGGTTACTGCCTGATCATTTTGTAATATATCAGGCAAGGCTTAGAATAATATAACGGCAAGCCTTGCCGAGCCGTTATTTTATTCGTGCCGAGCCTGATATATTACAAAAAGATCAGGCAGTAACCTGTTTTTCTATTTATGAAACCTCTGTGTCCCCGATTTTAAAGAAATAATGAAAAAATCGCTAAAACGCTGCAGTTTTAGCGGGAAAAAATATAACATTTATCGTTTGATGTGTAAATAATGACTTCATGAGAACGCGGGCTTAATATTTGTAAAAAATATTTATTGCTGTGTTGTGTTTAAAATATATTACATCTTGGTATAAAAGTGTTTGTTTTGTTGCACCTGATTCGATTTTACGAAAATGATTACTTTAAATTTGATTCCAAGTAATGTGACCATCCCCACACATGACTGATATAAGAACTTCCTGTTGACCATCATGGCATGATATAAAAAAATATATATCAGGCAACGTTATATCAGGCAGATATCAATGCGGAGGTATGCTCAATGGACCTCTCCGTCAGTGATAGAGCTATCGAGCCACGACTGAAATGATGATTGCTTTGGTTTGCTGAGCAATAATGTTCAGTTCAGGAAATTTCGGTAGTAAGAATCTTGCGTGTACATGAATGAAATGAAGGCCTTTCCTGGCGAAACATTGAAAGTGATCATTCTCTGCTGTAGTTGTATTTTTAACATAAGTGTTGTTATTCGAAGAATCAAAATGATTGTATATAGGGATAATACACGTTTTCGAGGGCATGATCATCTGCGGGCGCTCGAAAAATCCGATCCTGCCCGAATGCGCAGCACGAGGGCAGGAACGGACTTTGAGAGCGCCCGCAGATGATCATGTCCGAGAAAATGTGTATTTTCGCTATTATTGCATAACCAAATCACACATACCAAAATAATTTTAAATAACATTGAAAACAATGTTTTGTTCATTCGACATCGACAAAAAAAAATCGATTATTTCAATACAGTTCAAGGTTGTGTTTTACATATGCCTCACTCGGTCATCATCCGAAATGACGAGGCTTTACCTTCGGATAGGCAGTTTTCGATTTAAAACGTGTTTAAACAGTGGATTAACGCAAAGTTGAAATGCAGCCGCGTAAAGAAAGAAATGAGGAATTATTTTGGAATTTACAGCAGGAACGTTGAAGGTACATAAACACTTACATTTACAGCATAGTCTTTTGAAAGTGTTGAGTAAATAACCTTAACTTCAATGACGTTGCCAATACAATAAAGCTGTTGTCAAGAGAGTGCAGATGGTATAACTTGAAAAGTGGATTGAAATAGTCATTATCCCTGCATGCATGAGGAAACTGGTGCATATTCAGTTCCCCATTTATGCTTGGAAAGTCGTCGAAGGCTGGAGAAGGGAAGTAACTGCGCGTAGACCAGATTATGGACATGAAAAACACATAACAGGGCTTGAACGGCACGTGAATCGCATTGTTAATACACGATTTCTCCCGTTCAAGCCCTCCTTTTGCCAAGTTTCTGCACCCCGCCAGAGGGCATTATAGATAGAGTTAATGCAATAATACGTCTTCTTTATCGGAATTTGCAAAAGGAAGTTTCGACGCCGTGCAGCCAATTCAGATGAAATTTACTTATATAATAAACTAAGTTTTAACACATTTGTTCGTACAATTCTCTGGATACAAAGCCGGTACAATCAATGTGAGTCCATTTATGACAATCATCACAATCTCATCACAATATATAGCTTTACTAGAATGAATTACTCCTCTTCCACAGAAGGTACATGGGTTGTTGAGTTGTCTCCCTTTAATGGAACAATCCATATAGGTTACGCATGCGCAATTAATTTCCTTATATATTACATATAAAATAGTTTAAGTTCGATATCAATTTTTACCATGACCAAGCGTTTCAGCACTATATCATCATACATCATTGGAAAGATAAATGCATAATCTTTTTAAAAAAAATGCATTTCATCAAATTCTATGTGTTGTAACTCAAAATATTTACCTCAGAATAGGCAAACCAGTTTTGACAGATGTGGAGGCGACCGTTTTGGGCTCAAATAGTATGACATACTTTCAAAGCCGGGAACCATCAGCAGAAAAAGTAGAGCACAAAAATGGCGTTTTTTGTTATTGCTTACAAATATACCTTCAAATTGATACCAAACACAACCATTTGCAATGTATTTTACAAATCCTATGCAGCATGCAATTAACAATGTGTGCTAAGTATCAAACTGACTGCATGTAACTCTAAAAACAGGAGTTCCGGTTTGGGGTTATGTGACCTTTAAGAGAACTCAACCCCTCCAAATTTGAATTAAAGGCACTTTTCCCACAGGTGTAATCTGTTTTGAGAAAGATCACAAAGTTCTGGTACAATGACACACAGATTTATTCATAAAAGTTGACGTTGAAAGCGCCATGCGTAACAGCGTTTCGCGTCAAGAATTAAGGTAGAAAAGCCAAACTTGGTTACATCATGCATGCAGCACTTAGACTCAATACAAAGCATCATTTTCGATTCTAATAGGCAAAGCTGATTTAACATATGACTAAATAAGTGAAAAAAATCATCAATGGCAGTATTTGTGCATCAAAGCAGGTTTTAAACCGGATTCGAACAAACTTTTTTTTATTTTGTTGGCACATTTTAGGTAAAATCCATGTAGAAGCAGCATTTCTTATGTCATTTGATCCAACAAAAGGGCTTGCTTGCATGAAAAAACAACACACTTGAATTCCTGACTAAAAAAAAGTCATCGTCAGACATGAGCTTTAAGTCTTTTGTCACACCTGGACCTATGATTCCTGGGCTCGAGTTCCGTCTCGGACAGGCTCCGGAAAGTGTCAGTCTGGCCCGGGTGCTCAATATCGTGTAATCTGAGAAAACAAAAAGGTTTTTTGTGCACATTTACCCATTACGGTGCCAACTAATATAAGTTTGGTACAATTTAAGTAAGCTTTCAATAGTCTTTGTTGCTTTATTTGCTGCAAATGGTAAATTCACCATGCCGGCATCACATTGTAGGGAACACTGGCAATGTTATCGCCACAAAATGTGGTTTAAGAGCTTCAGTAAATGTAAAACACCCAATTTTCCTATTTTTAGTGACAAAAGTGTGCCAGATTATAAAAAAAAATCATTTTACAATAGATTTAATTGAAAATAAACGCGTAATAACCTGCAAACACACCGATCCTCTCGACACGACGGGGCGAGTGTTGAGGGCCGTCTCCGAATCAGTCATGCTGTACAGTTTTTGATGTTTTGTCACTTCAGCAGGACTTGTAAACCAATTGGACGACAGTCGAGGCAGAGCTAAAGACCCATTTTGACACCGCCTACAAATGCACACTTAGGTTTACGCATAATATTGAGGTCACTTAAATACAGATTCACTGGTGTTTTTCATGCAGGGTCTATCACAACAACATTCTTCCAGGAAAGAAAGCATAATATTATTATCATGTTTGTGTTTTCAGCTGAATACTTGATTTTACTTAAACTGAGCAAGATATCCAAACAGGAAAAATAAGGCAAAGTAATGTTATTCTGAGTAGATCTGCCTGACCGGGTTGAAGGCGAAGGCAGATAGCAGTGTCAGTCCAAAATTTGCGGGCATTTTTAACAGTAAAAGGCTCAACAAGTAAACAATAATAATAAATACAGATGAAATAAAGATATGCATAAGATTCATTATTGAGATTGATGCAAATTAATGTCAAAATGTCACTGAAAAGCAATACAGAGTGTTTAAGTAGTCTTACAATATGGCTCCGGAACAGGTTTCGGTGTGATTTTCCAGCATTAACCCCCCTTATGACCCCAAGTGCAACAGCCGAATTGCAAACAGCCCTAATTTGGGTCAAAATGGCATCTAGCAGTTATGTTTTGCAATACAGAGAGTTTTTGATGGTCAATTGTCAAAATTCTGGCAGACGACTAACTTGTTCGGATGTGCTTAAAGGTTACGCATGCGCAGTTAATTTCCTTCTATATTTCATATAAAATAGTTTAAGTTCGATATCAATTTTTACCATGACCAATCGTTTCAGCACTATATCATCATACATCATTGGAAAGATAAATGCATAATCTTTTGAAAAATGCATGTCATCAAATTCTATGTGTTGTAACTCAAAATATTTACCTCAGAATAGGCAAACCAGTTTTGACAGATGTGGAGGCGACCATTTTGGGCTCAAATAGTATGACATACTTTCAAAGCCGGGAACCATCAGCAGAAAAAGTAGAGCACAACAATGGCTTTTTTCTTATTGCTTACAAATATACCTTCAAATTGATACCAAACACAACCATTTGCAATGTATTTTACAAATCCTATGCAGCATGCAATGAACAATGTGTGCTAAGTATCAAACTGACTGCATGTAACCCTAAAAACAGGAGTTCCGGTTTGGGGTTATGTGACCTATAAATGAAGTCTCTACTAAACGAAAATCCAGTCTGATCAGAAAGTGTCGTCTTAGATAAGCCTGTGCGGACTGCAAAACGTGTCATGTACGTGCATCAAGCCCCGTTTTCTACGAGAGCGCTTTTTTGTTAAGCAGATAAGTGTGCATTTTCAAACTTAAATTTTGCCTAGATATATAATCGGTATTTTAAACTTTATCGTGCAACGAATAAACTGCTTTAAGAAAATTGACATGTGGTGACATTTTTTTTTCGTACCCTATTTTTTTCGTACCTTATTTTATATGTGTACCCATTTTTTTCGTACCCAAATAGTTTTTCGTACCCTTATTTTGTTCGTACCCTTTT
The DNA here is from genome assembly GCF_020536995.1 of Dreissena polymorpha. Taxonomy (NCBI): domain Eukaryota; kingdom Metazoa; phylum Mollusca; class Bivalvia; order Myida; family Dreissenidae; genus Dreissena; species Dreissena polymorpha. The sequence continues at coordinate 87,046,418 of NC_068362.1, forward strand.
TTTCGTACTCAAATTTGTTTTCGTACCCAAATTTGTTTTTTTTTTCGTACCCACATATTTTTTCGTAACAATTTTTTTTATAGAAATAATCGACATTTTTATTTCATCTCTCCACTCATTCCAGCCCGCGAAACCCTTAAGGTGTCGCAAGTCTAGTAGTTTCCGAGTGAAATCTATATATATCGCTTACTTTTTCTTAAGGGTTGCTGCTGTCCTCAAAAACGCGTTAAATCAGCTAGCGTCCTCGTAAACGTTGAATGCGTTCAACAAAAGCGGCCATTTTTGAGTACTGCTTTATAAATTGAGACAGATAGAACGCTGGCTCAATTATTTTTGCTCAAACTCAAAGATGAGTCCGACTCAGTACTCAAACACGTTACGTGATCACCAACTCGAGCAAGGTGTTTACACTCATCTCAAAAGTTGAGCGAAATCTCAAAGTTGAGTCAAAATATCGACTTAAGTATGTTCGTGATACTAGACCAATAAATAAAGAAACTTACGTAAACGTGCTTTATCGTGGGCCAACTGGTGTCGATTCTGAACTTATCTGTGCTTATGCATGTTATATGATCGGTATTATTGTAGTAATATTTTATTTTTACATCGGACTCTTCCGCCATGCATTTGCAAAATTCACCATACTTTATAACGGTTGGACGTAACTGTGTTCATACACTGAAAATGCTTGCATCATTGAAATCAATTTTAAATATTTCCACGATAAATTTATTTGCTTAATAAAAAAAGTTTTCATCTCAAATGCGTTTGCTTGTATACGCAATTACACGCATTTTAATGCACATACATATATATGTTACAACATAAGCACAATGTTTCTAGTGCGTCAAGTCAATACAATGAAAACGTCATCATGTTCAAACATGACTTTTTTTAAAAATGCAAGATAATAGATCTATGTGTCATTCTTCCGCGGACTATATCTTAGTGTAGCCAAGCCTCCCCAAATAAGGGAGGTGTTCTTACGAATACGCATAGAGATCAGACACAGCTATAGACGTCATATCCATACGAACAAGAGTGAACATGCTTCGAAAATTACTCATTTCACGCGGCGCTTAGCGCATCATCATAATCATAATATTACAGTTAAGGAAGAAAATATCTTATTTAAAGTTAAACTTACCAACGCGAATGTTTGGAGTACAATTCTTGTTAAGGTAATATTTGTGCAACTCATCCTTATTCACAACTATTCTGTGGTTTTTTCTTTTCTTCTTTTCTTTTCTATAAACCCTTCTTGTTTTAACTAAAGGAAATCACAAAGTCAAAAAAAATATATATATAAGCATATCTTGTATAACATGTCTGAACATTATTACATGGTATCACTTTGTTTTATCATCATATACATGTGTACATTGTATGTCTTATATAAATTATAAAAATATATAATAAAAAATATTTGTGTATTTTTTGTTTTAAAATCAATACACTTAATAATATCATTACGCCTCCTCATCAGGATATACTGAAGAATATGTATATCTTGAGCTACGCTGTTCGGATGTGTTAGTCTGGTCAGAAGCTACCCTGCCAATTAAAAGGTCACATCAAGTTTTATTAGTGGACATTAGGACTCCTTATCATGGTATGAAGTCTTCAAATTGGTGTATATTATTTGTTTGCTCCCAAATACTTTAAAATTGATAACTAGGTGTTTCCAAGTTGTCAATATTATATTTACTAAGTTCAAGCCATTGAGCTGCATTAGGAAACTAACTAAATGTTGCATTTAATTTTTTATGGATTTTTTTGTTTTAAGAAACTTTCATGTAAGAATTTGTTCGACAGAAAATGGGAAATGTGTCGTTTTTTCCTTATTGGGAAAGTGCCGTTTTCCGGTAATTTATAAAAAGGGAAAAATAATCGCTGGGAGCTGCACTGTTCGGACCATTTGGCTCACGTTCCGAGAAAACTGGGTATAATGCATGTGCGTAAAGTGTCGTCCCAGATTAGCCTGTGCAGTCCGCACAGGCTAATCAGGGACGACACTTTCCGCCTAAATTGGATGTTTGCAAATAAGAGACTTTATTCAAACGAAAAATGTCATAAAAGCGGAAAATGTCTTCCCTGATTAGCCTGTGCGGAATGCACTGGTCAATCAGGGACGACATTGTACGCAAATGCCTTACGCCTCGTTTACCATGAGCGCGACTCATTGTTATCGTGTACACATATGCTCTCCCTTATTCTCATTGTTTTACCCATTTATGCCTAGTGGACTATCACATCCTTCTAAATTGGATCAATTTATTTCCAAAATTAGGGATGTCTATTATATTTATTTCTATATTTAGAATATTTCTTACAAAATTCCTTTAAGCAAACAGCGAGGAACCTGATGAGACGCCGCATCATGCGGCGTCTCATCATCGTCAACGCTATTTGCCAAGGCCTTTTTTCTAGACGCTAGGCATAAATGGGTTAAAGAAGACCTCTTCTTGTAGGTAATTGCGTTTATGTTTGTGAATGACATGCAAAGAGTAACTTTTATGCAAGTTTACGTGGCATGGAAACAGTCCGCGAAAAGTTTATGATAATACGAGATGCGAATAGAACACATGATTTGCAACACGGAAGAAAATAGGAATACAACTTGACAATTAGTGACATACTTAAGACGAGATGTAAATTGATGCAAACTGAAGTGCATTTACTTATTTCTAATCATATACACACCAATAAGATAAATGGTAGTGTACTGGCTAGAAGTCTAGAAGCAGGAAATACTTATAATAATTGTTATCAATAACAATAGACCGATCATAATAACCATCATCACATCCTCCAAGACAACCATCCAAATATAATAACCATTAACATCATCATTTTAATCATCCTACTCATCGTCGTTGTTGTTATCGTCATCGCCATTGTCATCGTCGTCGTCGTATTTGTCGTCTTCGTAATAGTCGTCATCATCATCATCATCATCGTCGTCGTCATCATCATCATCAGCATCATCATTATCATCATCATCATCATCATCATCATCATCATCATCATCATCATCATCATCATCATCATCATCATCATCATCATCATCATCATCATCATCATCATCATCATCGTCATCATCATCATCATCGTCATCATCATCATCATCATAATCATCATCATCATCATCATCATTATCCTCCTCCTCATCATCATCATCATCATCGCCATCATCATCATCATCATCAAAAGTATACGTCGATAGGGTTATGTTTTGCCAGTGCTTGTTTGTATCTCGGCTATAACGCCTTAGTAACGATAAAAACGGATGCTTTTTAAATGGGCTACATGTGGCTTATTGATAAGCGAGTCTTTTTTGTGGGGGTGGGGGGCGAAAACGGGGCTTAATACATATGCGTTAAGTGTCGTCTAAGTCCGCATAGGCGATTAGGGACGGTACTTCGCGCTTACATTGAATTCTTCGTTTTGAAGAGGCCTATTATAAACTAAAGTCCAGTCTAGGAGCAAAGTGTTGTCTCTGAGCAAACTGTGGGTATGTTGCATAGGAGTTGTTCTTATCTATATTCGTAGATTTCCAAATCGGTGCTTTTCTATCCAAGTCTCGCTGATAGCGGTTAAGCCCAATGTTTACTCGCAGCTTTTAGTAGGATATATATTATAACTGTATTAAATCAACTTGCATTAACATAAGGTAAAACATCGATCTGGAGCACCAATACAGCGATAAACGGATTACTTTTCTATTTACGTTTATCCTCGCGTGCTATGTATAGCTTGATATGAGAATTGACCTTAAATTCGTGATTTACAACGTCAACCGCGATTTTTGCATGTATCAAATTTACGGTACACGGTTTCGAGTTACGTGGTACGTGGGATGAGGAACCTAGTCACTTTACTCTGTTTATAGCGACAGTGAACGCAACCTTTGCCAACTAATGCTTAAGAAAAATCAGAAGTGGTAACTGCATGTATCTGTTATTGTTTAATTGCCGATCATTTTCCTGTCATATCAGCAATAGAGTAATTAGTGATTTTGCGATCGTGATTAGCGATCGTGGCTACAATTTTGTTCTCTACGAATTTTCTTAGCGGGAGCTGTACTTTTGAGAAATTTCGTAGCGAGTAAAGTCGAGATGTAGAGCGATTATAAATACGAAATCAACGCTTATCGCTTTCTGCTTATATGGTTGGAATGTGAGCGGTATTTTAACAATGAATACAAGTTATACTGAGTATAAAACGGCGAAAAATACGTGCATCTGCATGGACGACGCCATCTTGACTAGCACGTGTTTACCCCCTCCGGAGGTGTTCTTAATAAAACTATCGATACCAGCCGAGTTCAACTAAGTATTGCCCTATCGTAGGTGAAATCAAGTTACAGTAGAAGTTGCACGAGTAGTAGCAATACAGTAACATCATTAAATGTCGAAATGTGTCCCCACACGATATATACGCATATCATATTTTCCAAAACGCGAATGGATAAAAACGGCATTAAGTTTATAAATGCGCATGGGTGGGTCATCGATGATGCATTACAAGCACTGAGTGATGCGTGTGTTGATCGCAGTTTGACGTACATGTACCCGCTGATGAATATAGCCGGGTAGAAAATTTGGCACATGTTATCACTCGTACATTTCGCCCGATTGAACGGGGAATAATAATTAATTAATTGACGTTAACATTACATAATGATAGCCGTATCGCCCTTAAGTCAGCAAACCACTCTATATTCGTGTTCAGTATCATATACTTGAAAGTGTATGTCTTTTCCATTTAAAGGAGCTTACATTTTTTTCCTGTTTCATATTTTTTGAGCCAGTTAATTGAAGTTGCAAAACCTCTACACACGGTTTAAGTACAACCCGAGTCATTTGTGGTTGATGTTAATTAAGAGAATGATGAAGTCAGTTTTAGAACCACTGTGCGCACAAATGGATAGACTTTCGTGTAAAGTGAGGAATTCCATTCGGGTAATCTCATGTTAATGTTTGTTGAAACTTGTTCAATTTTATTTTTCATTGTTAATAAATCGATTTATTCTTAAACTGCGTATGATACACTAGTGCAATGTAGTTTCAATACATTACACGTATTGTAATAGCTGGAAAAAATTATCATCTGTATTTAATGTATAAGTTTTTAAAATTATTATATCATAGATTGGGAATAATTCGTGAGCGAATATTTATGTGTGGTGGTAGTAAAATTCCTTTAATTTCTGTATACTGAATGTGTACTGAAGTTCCATTGTATGTTTATAACAAGATAAATGGTTTCTCTTATTCCTTTGCTGTCGTTCAAGATTATGTCACAGAGATATAGTGTGACAAGTACGTTTCAAGCACATAATGCCTCCTAAATCTTATCGAAAAACAATTTTCATCGTGTGATAAATGTTCTCAAAAGAAACGGACATTTTGTGTGGGCATTGACAGTATAACGTTATTTTGCCCATGAACATAGCTGATAAGACAATGGGGGATTATTTGTCACGTTGGTGACAAAAGCTTTTGTTACTACTATCTTTGAGCCTCGCTCTGGGAAAACGGGGCTTAATGCATGAGCGTAACGTGGCATACCAAATAAGCCCGTGCAGTCCGCACAGGCTAATCAGGTACGACACTTTACGCCTGAACTAGATAGTTGCTTAGAAGAGACTTCCTTGAAATCAAAATATCATAAAAACGTAGTGTCGTCCATGATCAGCGTGTGCAGCCCGTCCATACTAATATGGGCTCATGCATTAAGCCCCGTTTTCATGCTAAATGGGCTCATGCATTAAGCCCCGTTTTCATGCTCATATGGGCTCATGCAGTAAGCCCCGTTTTCATGCTAATATGGGCTCATGCATTAAGCCCCGTTTTCATGCTAATATGGGCTCATGCATTAAGCCCCTTTTTCATGCTAATATGGGCTCATGCATTAAGCCCCGTTTCCATGCTAATATGGGTTCATGCATTAAGCCCCGTTTCCATGCTAATATGGGCTCATGCATTAAGCCCCGTTTTCATGCTAAATGGGCTCATGCATTAAGCCCCGTTTTCATGCTCATATGGGCTCATGCAGTAAGCCCCGTTTTCATGCTAATATGGGCTCATGCATTAAGCCCCGTTTTCATGCTAATATGGGCTCATGCATTAAGCCCCTTTTTCATGCTAATATGGGCTCATGCATTAAGCCCCGTTTCCATGCTAATATGGGTTCATGCATTAAGCCCCGTTTCCATGCTAATATGGGCTCATGCATTAAGCCCCGTTTTCCCAGAGTGAGCTTTTTAATATTCTATTAAGAAGTAAGTTGAATATATAATGCAATAAACTGTATTTTCAGTGTCATTGATTGCTTCAGCTAAATAGTAACAGTTAAAAACACACTCTCACTATTACGAAATATTGACTTATAAATGTTACAGTGTATATTTTATCGCCTTACCTTAATGTTAAATAGTTTAATGGAAGTACGACATATTCAAAACTATTTATCGCTTCATTGTCCAAAGACCGAAAAAGTTGCCCCAAAACGTTTCCATACATTTGGCGTTATACTTGAAGGAATGTAATGAAGTCTTCACGAGTTAAACTTTTGAGATAATTATCAATGTGTTGCTCTTTTGAACATCAGAATTTCTTTTAAAAACAACATGTTTTTATAGTAATCACTTAATCGAATTTATATTTCCTTCTTGCAATATTGTCAAGACAAATCATTGCCGTTTTGATAATGACGTACACTTTGAATAGGCTAGTAATGTCGATGCAAAATGGATATTGGCAAAGTTTAGTTTTAAGTCAATGAACGTGCGAACAAAACAACAAACGTTCAGTCACGACCAAAACCACTAAACACTTCACCATAGAAAACACTGATTAAGTTTCCTGTTTGAAAAATAATGATGGTTTGGTCTTAAATTATCGAACATGCTCTGCGATAAGATCAAATTATTATTAATTAAATATAAAAAAAATTGACTAAACTATCAATAATAACATCCCGGCTACACGTAATTATTACCAAAGCAAGGAGTTTTAGTCGCAGTCAAATTTCGTGCATTTCGTATCCCTGCGGGATATTTTTGTTTTTATCTGCAAAGGGAATGCGTTAGAGGACATGAAAATAGTTCCCATAAAATGATTCAGATAACTTGAATCTAAGATTTAGCAATTAGTTGCAAAATTCACTCTTATGAAATTGTATATTGATAACGCACGACTTAATTGGTATGTAAATACATAAATAGCAAATGAGGTGCAACAATTGTAATAAGGAAAATATAAGCACACACGTGTTGTTATCTCCACTTAGAAAAAAACAAACAAGAAAAATACCATTATCTAGTCGAAAGTCATAACCATTTAATTACAAAATTCGCTCTGATCAGCATTAGTATTTATATAGCAATACTAACTTGATATTTATGTATACATAAATGCCTCATTTATGAATATATAAAAGCAAACGGGGTGTTACAAGTGGAATTAGAACATACAAACACACATCTGTTGTTATCTCCCATCAGAAAAAAAATCTCTAGTCGTAAGTTATATATAATATTTCTTCAAACAACAATAATGACAGAAGGGAATTACGAACGTTGAGCATAGAAATAAGGTGTTTAATGTATCCTTATTAAAAATAATTAAAGTATATTAGTTTCACAGCACACATTTTAAGTTCCAGATACGCAAGCAATGTTACCCACGTTTGCACACTTGAATATGCCGTTACCGTGTTGCAATTGAGAATGTAATATATTGAGTAAATGTATTAAAAAATATCGTATTTATATACAACTATCATAAACTGCTTACACTTATGAATAACAAGCAGTTCATTTGTAAACGAAACGGAAGGAGAGCAGTCGGGTCCGAAATAGTTCACATTGTAGCGCCGTTAAGTGTCGCATCGTCGTAAAATGTCGCAGACTACAAGATTTGTCGCAATGATGACGATAAATGTCGCAAGGAACGATAACTGTCGCAAATCTTTCTTACGATATATGTCGCAACTTTAACGACAAATGTCGCACACCTTTGTAAGTCATGTAAAAAAAAGTTGTAGTAAATGATTAAAACTTTAAGGTTAGATCTAGATTACCCGACGAGGTTCCTTTTAAGTTAGTATTTTCCGAAATGGTCAGTTGTGGTCAGTATTTTCCATAAATGTCAGTTGCGGTCAGTATTGTCCGAAATGGTCTGTTGTGGTCAATATTGACCCAATCAATTCTTTTAATTATTGGATCGAGTAGCCAGTTATTGATTTCCCTGTGCTAAATGGACAGCTGTTATCAAGATTGACCAGAGTTTGTAAGTTATGATAAAACTGTAACATTATTACAGCAACACAAATTACGATAAAATTGTATTGAATATTATATGTTAGTTACATGACTGTAGTACATGTATCATTATCTTAGTAAAATAATCTATTTTGCAGACGCACTGGCATACGCCGTAGATTTTACTGGCATACTGATGAACAGAGTAAAGAATAATATGTTCTTTTTATTTTTTCAATATCGTTGCCTTCAATTAATACTTAGCATATAGGCAGCGGTATTCTATGTCAGCGATTCATTGACTCGCTACATAGTATAAATCTAGTGTAAAATACCTCAAAACCGTTTATCAGTGAACTTAGCCTTCTGTTAGTTATTTCCTTTATGTTCGTGAATATAAAAGTATTTGGTGAGTAACAGTGTCAAAGATCATCATCCGTACACAGTAATTTTGTTTGATTAGATTCCCGATCCATTTGGAATTGTAATTCGTACTCGTCACGGGATTAAATCCTCTGGTAGACTTGCCATTCTTTCGCTTTGATATATATGTTTTATTTTGACCCTAGGAGCTTAAGACACGGGTGTTTTGTGGGACAAGTTGTCTCCGCATGGTTATCATTTGTGTGAAGTTATTTTAAAATCGCAAATTCATCATTAACAGTCAGGAAAAATATATCGGGTTATAAGGAAATACACCTATATGCATGTGCATACAGGAGTAGTGATAAATACTGTTAAATGTTCTATTAACTTAGTATGATTTTATGAATATTCACAATTGCTAAAAGGCAATATACAAATGTGTTTTCTTTCCCACAGTATTTTTATCCAAAGAACATATTAAACATGCAAGAAAATACATACCTTACATTTAATGACCTGAAGTATTGCTGACATTCAAACTGATTAATTCAGACACGCATGCATCATTTACATAAGCTTTAAAATAAACATGGCAAATTTGTGGTTATTTTGTTACGTGTGCAGCATTTAAAGATGCTATCGTAATTAAATTGACATGCACAGCGCCTAAAAGGTTACAAAATACCTGAAATCCAAAAATATCAACAGACAAAAGCATATTATTAAACATTCCCTCGTAACAAAGTAAACAAACCCACCTATCCCGAACCAATTTACATGCCATTAAGTGAAGTTCGTTGCGCAAACCACATATAATTACTACCTGGTGAGGTTTCAGAAAATATAGTTTTCATTATTCAACTCAAGGCCGACCTTAACCGGATTTATACGTATCCCAAATCTAGAACACTATCAAGGTGCCTGGTAAAAATGATACTATTTTATCATATTGATTAAAATAATGTCCCTGGTAGATTAAAATAACTTGCAGAATAATGAAATATGATGTATGTTATTGGCGTCGCACTGAAGTGCGGCGACTAGTATGTGATAGGTTTTTTTTCGCTTTTGGGAGGAGAAGTTATTTTACGGATCAATGTATATATTTTTGTTGTCAGAATATCTTGCATAGTGGTGATTTTTTGTGTAAATTGTTGTAAATAAGTACTGCATTTGTGCTTATTTCATTTACTACAACATTTATTGCCAATAATGCAAAGCTAATTCTTTTAATTAATAATTGATCACAGGGACTGGTCAATAATAAAAGATCACAGGGACTGGGCAAATACGCGAACCGGTGAAACTTTCTGGCTTTGTATAAAAACAAAATATAATCAAAATATATTTATTTTGTGGTTTTTCTAACAATAGCGCAGACTTTTGCTGTTCGAGTTTTGGTTAACGCGTATTTTCTTTAATTTTACAAGACGACAGCGATTACGCGGTTTATTGCTTTATTGATAACCGTTACACTACAGTCACTTATTAATATCTTAGTTAGAAGGTGATTTTTCAAGCGGTTCCGTAGTTTAGTGGTTACACGCTCGCTTCACATGTGAGAGGCCCAAGGTTCGAGCTCCAGTGAAATCAAATTATTTTATTTGTGTTCTATGTTAACTTTTTGTTTTGATGTAGACATTTAAGTTTAAATAAATATGCTGTTTTATTTTAACCATTTTTTGTTTTTATTATGCCCATAAAATATATGTGTGAGAGGGTGGGGGGGGGGGGGGGGGTTACAAACACATTTAAACTTTTACAGTGTTTTCATATCAATGAGTACTCAATCCCTATCGAAAATGAGCAACGTAAGAATAAGTTCAGAATCATCTCCCCTTGAAGAGAAAAATATGAAATTACGCTTGCAAGATGAAGCAGATTTTTTAAAACCTACACAGTTCTGTTCCATTAACGAAAACTGCACACGGATGCCAGTAAAAAAAGGAAACCAATGTAAATAAAATGAACTATGAAATATTTGGGGGTTACAACACACAATCATAGATAATAGTTATTTGGGGGTTATAACACAACATCATAGATAATGGTTATTTGGGGGTTATAACACAAAAGCATAGATAATGGTTATACCAGTATATTTTTTTATTTCGTTTAAAATAATCGGCCAATATATTAATATTTACAGTAGAAAAAAAACCGTTCCATGTAACTTCATTGAGTACCTTTTACACTGAAATTCCCGACGCCCTTTGATGCTTTGCATGAATACTTATCTTGTGGTGTTTAATTTAATTAATTATTTTACCTGGGTATGTTTACCAAGTCAAACTTTGAATCACGTGTAATCATGTAATATCTTCCTCACGTAATTTTCTCACGCGAAACGTTTATTTTTCGAATATATATCAAATCAAAGCTAATCTTGTCCAAAGTAAGAATTGCACATATTATCCCCGCGGATCCAACCTCCGCGTGAAGATTTTGACTGGTTCCGAGCATAGCTGTATATCAAATTTTGCCGTTATAACCAGCCTACTGATGATAGCCGAGCTACGTGGTTCAATAATTGCGTCTTACAGTATCAACGACCAACCAGTTGTTATTTTTACTTTTATTTTGATTAAGGTATTTCTTTGCAATGAACCAAAACTTAAACACTTATTTCAAAATGTAAAAGTAACGTGTACTATAAAGTCTACCGCCCATAATTGGAACTATAGGCATACAATATTATTATAAATGTTTAGTTTGCCTACCGGACGTATATTTTTACTTGTATGAATCAATTGCTTTACATTTACAATGATTTTCAAACAATAAAAAAATACAAATTAGCTGGAAATTAACTAAGCTTCAGAGCGGATATCATTATAAAACCTCAAAGTTCAATAAAAATGATCTACAATGCGTCAGAGTGGGCATAAATCAGCTGTAATAGTGAGCTTTTAAGTTTATAAATGAAATTCGCACATGTCATATCTCGACATTTTTGTACAGCACCATGTCATATCATTTTTTCATCATGACGTTGTATGTGAATCGATTTTTTCCACCAATACGAACTTTTTTATGAAACCCTGGCGGATATGTTACTCGGGGACATTGGTATATATAATTGTCGGTGAAAAAACTTTTTCACTGGCATACCTTTAAAGAAATGTGTAAATAAAGTGCTAAATATGGGACAAATCCCTGCATCGTCGACTTTAAGTAGCCATATTTCAATAAACCCTGAATATTAATAACCAGGAGTTTCCTAACATACATGGTAATACCTCCTTTGCATGCACCAAAATATATTTTATTTCAAAAATGCCTTTAAACAATTATAGAACTGGATTTACTTACCCTACCGAAATTCTTTGAAATATATCGGCTACATCTCATAGCATGTCCAACTTCTCACAGCATGTCGGGTTTCCGGGGGTGTTTATAGGTGTTTGTGTTCTATTCAAGTACGTGTTCATCCATAGACAGGGAAATCTCTTAATTGGGACTTTTGGTCGCTGTACGTTACCATATAAATAATTGCGCTGTAAGAAAATTGGCCTGTCACATACACCAACTGTGCAGGGACTTGTATTAGTCATTAATCCAGGATATCACAGACACATGGGCAATGTGTACATTAAACACTAGATTAAAAGTGCATCTGGATGACTTTTCACGTACAGTGACTTTGTTACCATAAAAATAACCAAACGATACTAACAAAACTACGTGTAGATGAGACAAACAGCTTTCGTGGTGATAAAGTCACGTGGCTGTCATGTGTTCTACTAGCACGTATATTTCCTCAAGATGTAGATAATTTTTTAAAGCCCCTTTAAATCGTGGTTAAATAACTGAACGCCAATGCATGAGCAACTTGAATATTAAAATGACACTACATTAAATTTAGGGGTTAACTTAATGTATGCAAGTAAAATATGTCAATTCTCTCGCAACCCTGGGCATTAGACTTAATGGAAATTTATTAAAAATTCTAACTGAAAACTGAACATTGTGATGGATGTCGGCCCAAAGAACCTCGTCGGGTAATCTAAATCAAACCTTAAAGTTTAAGTCATTTTTACTTTAACTTTTCATTTTTATCATGACTTACATGTACAAAGGTGTGCGACATTTATCGGTAATGTTGCGACATATATCGGCCGTTGAAAAAGTTGCGACATATATCGTCAGTAGGGTTTGCAACATTTGTCGTTCTTTGCGACATTTATCGTCAAGGCTGCGACAAATCTCGTAGCCTGCGACATATAACGGCGATGCGACATCTTACGGCGCTTCCCTGTGCCTTCAACATTTGGTTATCCCTGTATGCATCCGCGGAGCATGTTAACAATTAACAATATTCGAACACTTAAATTAACGTCCACACAGCCGGGCATAAGCAAGCTCTCATTCTTGCGATAAGAGGTATTGAACTGATAAAATGAACGTATTATTGCTCCTTTGTAAACAAAAGATCCTCTCTATGAGAAAACGGGTCTTAATGCATGTGCGTAAAATGTCCTCGAAGATTAGCCTGTGAAGAGGCGACACTTTCCGCCTAGATTTGATTTTCGTTTTGAAGAGACTTCCAGCGGAAAGTATCGCACATGCATTAAGTCTAGTTTTCCCAGAACGGCTAATTGAGTCGTGTTCTGGGAAAACTGGGCATAATGCATGTGCGTAAAGTGTCGTCCCAGATTTGCTTGTGCAGTCCGCACAGGCTAATCAGGGACGATACCTACTGCCTAAATTAGATTTTTGCTAAAAAGAGACTTCATTTAAACGAAAAATAAAAATGTCATAAAAGCGGAAAGCGGATTGCACAGGCTAATCTGAGATTACACTTTACACACATGTATTAAGTCCAGTTTCCCAGAACGCGGCTAATTTAATGCATGTGTTGTTAGCATTATCATCAAATTGTGTGTATTTTTATCATTTCTTGCAAGTATTTTAGTATTGTTGCGTTGTAGCACTTCACTGAAAGTGTGAGTATATTTTAAACCAGAAAATTATCATTTTGCTTTGTGTTTCGTTTAACAGACAGACAGACAGACAGACAGACAGACAGATAGATTATTCAGACTTATACAACAGTACATCGTCTTTAACTCAAATATACAAATTATTTTCTGTCACGTGAATACGAGTAACAACATAACATTATGTAACATAAAATCAATTACAAAATACAAATACAAATAAACACAATATATGTCAAGAACACGTAAGCTCTATCGAGGGGTGATGCAATCTATCAAACAATATTATTTAGTAATGTATATGATTAAAGCTTCTTTGATATATTTATATACTTTTGAAATTACTAATCTATCACTGGAAACTAATAACTCGTTGAATTTATACACAGACGGGTTAATATAAAATTTACGACTAATATATCTTTTTCTTAAGACTATATAACAGTGGCATATACATATAAAATGGTTTTCGTCTTCTAAATCAACGGAATTACAACACAAACAATAACGCTCATTTCGTGAAATGTTGTTCTGAGCATATCTGCCAGTTTGGATTCTCAGTGGATGTGCAGAGACTCTCAATCTTACAAAAAATAAACGCAGACGTCTAGGCAGTAAGTCTAAAAATTCTTCGTATTCCAAAGAGGATTTATACATTTTATACATATCTAATACAGAACTGTTATTCATTTTACCATACCATTCTTGTTTAAAATTGTTAACAAGTCTGCATTTGAACTCTCTAACAAAAGTATTTACTTGCATAACGTTTGGATTTTCAAATACATAACCAAATCCATAATTATTTAACATCTTCTTAACATATGTGACCCAACTTTTAAAACCTTTATACAAGCGTTTAAAGCTTGTTTGTAAACATAATAATATTTTCATTGTTAAGAATTTTAAACCAAAACTTTATAATTCTAACATACCTGTTTACAAACAATGGTTATCTACCTAATTCTCCATAAACAGCAGCATAACATGTATTTATTTTAACTTAAAGCAATCGTTTGCAAAATTTTTAATGTATGCGTTCAATATCATCTGACTTTGTGAAACCCCACACTTCTGAAGCATAATTTAATATAGAACCCACAAAGGAGTCAAACAACTGACAGAGTATTTTTGGTTTTAAATCAAAGTCATGACATTTTATCAATAATGTATTCAATGCTTTTAGGGCTTTACCAACCAAATGTTCTTGGTTTAATTTAAAACTTCCAGTATAATTCAGCACCGTGCCTAAATAGTTAAAGTTATCAACAACTTCAATATCATTGCCATTGTATGACCATTTTTCATTTTCTTTTAATCCCCCTCTTTTCCGAAATACCATTATTTTAGTTTTTGAAGTGTTATTAAAGCCCCCAAGCATTGCAGTATACAAATAATTTATCTAAATGTGATTGGACTTCAGCAGGTGACTTGCCTAAAATGGCCATGACGTCAGCAAATAATGATAAAATCAAAACAATATCGTCTATACTCAAACCAGAGTTAATGTTATCTTGAAGGTAAAGTTCAAGATCTTCAACAAATAAAGAAAACAAAATCGGCGACATTACCTCCCCTTGCCTCAGTCCAACCGCATAACTAAAATAATCTGAATAAGATGAACATGATTTAACACGTGACTTAACATTCGCATACATATCTTTCACTATTCTAAGCAATTTACATTGTATACCAGACTTAAACATTTTCAAACATAATGCATTGCGGTATATACTATCAAAACATTTTAACAATTCGACGTATATAACATAAAGACGTTTATTTTCATTTAAATAATTTTGTACATTTGACATCAATATATAAATAGCATCGATAGTTGAATAACCTTTTCTAAATCCGAAATGCGCATCCGAAATAATAGTGTTTTCATTGCAAAAAGTTTCAATGCGCTTATGTTTAAAATCGTGGTAAATAATTTTGAGAAGCAACTTACTAAAGTAATCCCTCTATAATTATTAACATCATTAGCAGCACTTTTTTTATGTAAGGGGATTATAACCCCTTCTGTCCATTTATCGGGAAAGAAGCCCGATACCAATATACCGTTAAGGGGTGTTGCTGCAGTTTTGATGATTTTTTTCCATCTAATAACTTTTGCTCAAAATTTTTATTCAAGTACTACATACAAATACTAAATGAAAAATGCAATAAAAACATAGGGTCACCGGCTTTGTTTGGATTTTATTCACCATTATATAATATGTACTTTTTCATTAAAACTGAAAAATCTCTAATTGCATAATAATGATTAATAACCTATGAAATTGGAAACATGTAGAGATTATATAAGCTAATATATATCATATACCATTTAAGTAAACCACAAACAACCAAAAAAATGGAGAACACAAGTAAAATTTTAAGAAATTTAATTTTTATAATTTTTATGTCACCCAAAAAACGTCATTTTTTTACTATTTTTACCACAAAAATGGAATTTAAAAAAGTTCTATCTAATAACTTTTTGCGAAACTTCTCAAATATGTTCATCTATGTATTGTTATCATGAAACAAAAATAAAAAAAGGGGGTCACCGCACTTTTAACAGAGATTTTTTGTTTTAACTATCCCTACCGTCTACGTCAAATTTTATAAAATACATCAATTAGGCAAAACCCAAGTACCGGTACATAGATCGTAAGAAATATGCATAAACATTAGAAATTGTTTTGAATCTTAACTGGGATCACAACAGCTTACCAAAAGACATAAATAAAAAACAATATTTAATCACAAACATAATACGATACAGTATCAAACTCGACCTTAATCATTAATAACTTACATGTACTTGTTCACAGATTTCGGCTTGTTTTGAAGTTTGTGATTAAATGCTTTAAATTGATAAATTTAAACGACATGACTAAAAAGCTCCAGTATAAAACAAAAATGAAATTAAAGAAATAAAAAAGAAGTAAAAAAAGTTAACCCCACCTGGGATCGAACCACTGACAATTGAATTATAAACTAATTCGGTCATTTCTGATGATACTGATAACAAAATTATTGAGTTGTGATAATAGCACCATCGGTGTTGCTATAAATATATTCTCCGTTAAATAAACTGCCGCAACACCCCTTAAAAACATCGCACAAATGTGCAGAAAAACTACATTCAAGAAAATATTCATTCAACATACAATCCCTACCTGATGACTTATTTCGCTTTAAATGTTTAATCGCATTGCGAACTTCCTCAACAGATAAAGGTACGTCAAGTTCTGGGAATACAGAATTTTCTAAATTAAAATAATTATTTAAGCAAAAATTTTCTGCTTCATCCTTACAAAAATCAGACATATTGTTACTGAGGTTTTTAAAAAGAGATGTAAATTCTTCTAACGATATTTTATTGTTTACAGTCTTATTTGTTGATTTGAAAAATCGCCAAAAGTCTCTTGGTTTATGTTTTCTTAAATTTTCAATCTCAATCATTTTTTGCCTATAACAGCAGGCCTTTTTCATGCGGATAAAGTCCTTATAATACTTTTTACGTGTACATAAATGTCCTCTGTTTATATATGTTTTACTAGAGTAAAAAATACGTAAAGCGTCATGGTACAATTTTTGTGCTTCATTGCACTCGTGATCAAACCAATCTGCATTCTTCATACAGCTATTTACATGAAAACAAGGATCTGTTTTATGAACACATGTTATAGAAAATAACGGGTCAGCAACACTCGAATAGTTTCAGTAAATCTATTCAACACTTCATTAATAGACGTTCTACTTGAATAATCAATATGTTGTACAATAGTATTAAAAACAGGTTGCATACAAATAATACCTGAACGAAATTGCCCACGTAACGCATCGTTCCACTTATATTTAACATCGGTGTAAGACTGATACTCAGATGATGCGTTATTACATAACAATAAAAACTGTAACGGGGCGTGATCGCTTAATACGTTAAAATCGTGAACATTAAAATCGGATATGCTTGAAAAGCTGTATTCGTTTGCTAATAAATAGTCAATGACAGAAGAACCGTTATTTGAATAAAAAGTTTGTTTACAGCTATTGCCAAACTCTACCATTAACAATACGTAGACATGTGGATTTACATAGATCTAGTAATCTTACTCCATGATTATTTAGTTAACAATCTACTGAGGCCCTAACAGAGGCAATATCTGGGTGGTAATCAACATCATCATTAACAGTATAAATTTTATCATGTACAATATAATCACATTTATTTCCAACTCTACTATTCAGATCACCAGTAACAAACACTTTGCCAAATTCAGAAAAAAAGTAATATCATTTTTTTAAATTTCAAATAAATCTACATTAAATGTGTTATAAACCGGAGAATCAATTCCCCATATATGCTTTCTACAGATATAAACATCTTCTGAGATATTAAAAAATGTGTGATCTAGTTTAACCCAGATAATTGTATCATGATGATTTTTAACAATAGTAATTCCATCAAGTAATTCTTCTTTAATATATACAACAATGCCGCCACTATTTCTGCGAGATCTTTTATGTTGGAATTTTCTAAAGAAATTAAAAGACAGGTACCCACTCAAATCGATATCACTACGCTTATTCGACAAAGATTCGTACAAAAAACATATATCATAGGAACACAAAATATTAACAAAAGAAGGATTACTTTTTTTACAATTGGTCAGTCCATTTACGTTCCACGAGAGAATGGAGATTTCCCCACCGGCGTGCCCCTAATCACGCACTGGTCGCCCGTCGACGTAAAGGGTGTCGTATGAAATCCACGATCGCTTCCCATTGGATCTGGCCCCTTT
This sequence comes from Dreissena polymorpha, assembly GCF_020536995.1. Classification (NCBI taxonomy): domain Eukaryota; kingdom Metazoa; phylum Mollusca; class Bivalvia; order Myida; family Dreissenidae; genus Dreissena; species Dreissena polymorpha. The sequence goes on from NC_068362.1 coordinate 87,064,792, forward strand.
CATCTTTGGAAGCAGCTTCCGACGTTTGGCAACCACTTCCGGTGGAAATTGTTCAAACACATTGTAGTTGGTACCAGTTAACTGTTTCCACTCGCGATGCACCGACTCCTTGTCTTTGAAAAATGCAAACTTTGCGATTATAGAGCGAGCTTTACCACGCGTTTGTTCCCCCGGCGATCTATGGACCCCCTCGAACTTGATAGAGGCCACCGTTTACCGTGCGATTTTAAGCGCATCTGTAAGATGTTTTCTAAGAATTGATTCTGTGGTATCAGGTGACTCACTCTCAACTTCCGGCACACCAGTAAAAATTAGATTGTTCCGCATACTTTGCGATTCCATATAAGTAAGATCCTCCCGAAGGCTGTCCGGCTCCCGTTCGAGGTCATCAATCCTACTTGAGACAGGTGCCGCAGCTATGTCCGCCCCCTCAGCCGAGTGTTCTAGTTTTGACACGCGCTCATCAACCCTTTTGACGCGGTCTTCAAGGGCCAACCACAGGGTTTTCATGTACTTTTCCAACACTGCCATACGTTGGTCCATCTTGTCAAGGCATTGTAATTTATTTTCGACTGAAGTAAGCCGCCCACTTACTAGTATAACTCCTAATTCACTCATGACGTCCTGTAGCGTTGGTTGTGCTCCCGCCGCTCCTGCCGCTGCTCTGTGGTGTAATGCAGGATTCGCCGCTGTTTAGAAAAACGCTAATATTGTTCACATCAATATTTTCGTCACCATATAGCACAAAGTTTGTTAGCCCAAGTAAATCACTAACTGAGAACGAAGTGTCCGAAATCTGGGTCTCACTGGACGGGCCCCTTTGTTTTGGTATTTTTGTATTGTTCGGATTTAAACTATCATAACCACTACAATTCCGATCTTTTTTCTTTTTTTTATGACGACCCATCAGAATTGTCAACGAAGAATATAAATTCACATAGTTTCCAATATTTCAAACACTCAAACTTAGTTTAAAATTAAATTTTTGATCACAATTTTCGACACTGAAAATTTTACCTTGAACCAGTATACTTCGATGCAGGGATAATATCAATACAACAGATTATAATTATCACTTACAAACTTATTATTGCAAATTGAGTAAATTTGGGATATTTTAGCAAATTGTTAACAGTGGATAAAGAGATATGCCATGTTCATTTTATGATGGAGAAAATAGAAACTATAACATAATCAATTTCTGTGTGGATATATCGTTTGTAATCAAATTTTCATTCAAGAATATGGGGTAAGTTTATGCAAATTTACTTCAATGTAATTTAAATTATAACATGCCAACCACAATATGAATTCAATGACATAATCACAGTTTTTTTATCACTGCGGGTTACCGTCAATCCAGAATTATAATGTTATCAATTGATTGTGGGTCTAATATAATTTATCGAAATGTCGTTATTATTTGTATATTTATCATTCAATTTGCAATATTTAACATCAATTATAACTTACTTATTATTATATTTAATTGTCTATTTATTAAATACTGTCTGATTGTATTCGTGACGATCGAAAAACAACATCAGCAAACATTTAAGACGCCAGCTAATGAATGGATGAAATTTAAAGTACCAACCTTTAATGAAACAAAGTATAATATATCATTCAATTATTCAGGTAAACCGGTTAAGAAGTATGTTCTGCACGTATTTTTACGAGTATTCATCTTTCAAGCGTTGATATTTTGGGCGGTTATCCTTCAGTCACCTTACGCTTCAATTAACATCAATGCAGAGAATTGCAATCTCGGCTTCATCTTGACTTGGGCCTATTTAAAGATATACGATATTGCAAAAAAGCATACCGGTATATGATCACCGGTCATAATCTTTCAACATGATCATACCATTATGTTGTATGAAACGCAAAAAAATACCTTTTGTTGAGAGAACAGAAATGTTTCGTTAGTTGACGTTAACTAAGCATTATGTTGGATTGGGTTGGATTAGGTTAACATTATCTTGGTTGAGTTGACATTATTTTGGGTTGAGTTGACATTATGTTTGGTTTAGTTAACATTATGTTTGGCTAAGGTAACATAATGTTGATTTAAATTGGCATTATGTTGCGTAAAGTTGATGTTATGTTAAGTAAACATTATGTTCGGTCAAGTTAACGTTTTGTTAAGTAAAGTATGAATTATGTTGGGTTAAGTTGACAGTATGATGGGTTAAGTTGACATTAAAACCTTATATCAATTGGCACAAAAGTATGGAAGCGTATATGGTACAGTCTGATGCTGTGATGATGTCAACATTCTATGACGGCATGATATGATAAAGGTGTCATGGCGTTAAAAATAACTCATCGTGTCGACTAAACTATGATGGCAAGTCATTTTCACAAGAGTATTACGCCAAAAATTATGTTGATTTGTCGACTTAGATCATGTCGACCAAATATTTTTTTCGGAAAAAGCCGGAAACATTTATGTCGAGACTTTAACTTAATGTCGTTATGGCGAGTAAAATTAAAACGGAAAAAACCTACACAAATATGACGACATACCATGTTATTTCACACTTAGTCGATAAAAATTAATCCGGCATGACCATAGTATCGGGGTGTACCATATTCTATGACGGCATGATATGATAAAGGTGTCATGGCGTAATAAATAACTCATCATGTCGACTAAAACTATGATGGCAAGTCATTTTCACAAGAGCATGACGCCAAAATTATGTTGATTTGTCGACTTAGATCATGTCAACCGAATATTTTTTCGGGAAAAGCCGGAAACATTTACGTCGAGACTTTAACTTAATGTCGTTATGGCGAGTAAAATTCAGTGGGAAAAAGCTACAAAACTATTTCGACATACCATGTTATTTCACAGTAAGTCGATATAAATTAATCCGGCGTGACCATCTACGCTTCCGTACAAAAGAATGAATACTTGACAAAACATAATGTCAATGTAACGCAACATAATGTAAACTTAACACAACATAATTTCAACTCAACCTATCATACTAGTATAGCGAGAGGCGCGTTGTATACTGTTGTTAAAAGGCAACGTGCTTTTAAGCGATGTAGGATTTTCCATAAAACTTAATTCAGCGTATCTCTATATAAAGAAAGAGTGTGTGACGTTGTTTTTAAGCTAACTTATTCATTTACACATTCTTTATAAGACATGCATAGTTTGATTTTTTTAATAATTCGCCACTTATTCTAACCTTTATAAAAAGGTTTTAAATCGAGTCATCTTATTGGTTGCATTTTCTTGCACTTTTGAATCGAGTCATTGTATTGTCTGCCATCATTTTACAACTGTTACATATAAGTACAGTTGTAAAAACATATTTTACAGCTCTTTTTCATTTTTTTCAACTAACGCCCATCCCAAACGTTCGCAATATAACATTGACCAATACCTCAAGATTTTAATATACATGTAAAATCATTTGGGAGTTTTTTTTAACCTCCGTGCCAAAATCCTCTTAACCCATTTATGCCTAACGTCTAGAAAAAAGGTCTTGGCAAACAGCGCAGACCCAGATGAGACGCCGCATGATGCGGCGTCTCATCAAGGTCTGCGCTGTTTGCTTAAAAGAATTTCTGTAAGAAATATTCAAAATATAGAAATAAATATACTAGACATCCCTAATTTTGGAAATAAATTGATCCAATTTAGAAGGATTGGAGAGTCCACTAGGCATAAATGGGTTAATTTTCAAGCACCTTTAAAAAACTACTTACATAATGAAACGCAGAAACCTGACACCAAAAGTTATGTAGCCATTGTACGACGGGTTTTTAATTCATTGGTCCATTTTGATGCTGTTATCATTTAAGTCAAGTTTGTTTACCGTATGCATTCATCTAGTACGTGTAACAATTGAAAACGCTGATTAAATTCGTGATATCGGTAGAAAGAGGCTCATTTTGGATAGACCGCTGAGTAATACTGGAGTATTTTACCCATTTATGCATAGTGGACTCTCCCATCCTTCTAAATCGGATCAATTTATTTCCAAAATTAGGGATGTCTATTATATTTTTCTATATTTAGAATATTTCTTACAGAAATTCCTTTAATAAAACAGCGCAGACCCTGATGAGACGCCGAATGATGCGGTGTCTCATTTGGGTCTACGCTGTTTGCCAAGGCCTTTTTTCTAGACGCTAGGCATAAATGGGTGAAACAATTGCATTACTGTCGGCAATAGGAAAGGTGTAATTCTTGCGACGAAAGATATAAAAAAAAGATAACACATAATAACACGCATGATTGATAATAGCTCGCTACGGTTATAAAAAAGCGACTGGTATATTGTGTACAGCTAACAGCAGTGTGTGCTTAAAGTTAAGTGAGGATAGTCGATACAAGTGTAATATTTCCTTTGGGCATGGGAGTTGTTAAAACGGATATGGCGTTTCTAAGTGTTGAGGTAACATTGTTAAACATACTTAATGCATGTAACTATAGATTTATTATAGCCCTGTATAGTATTTCATAACATTTTCACTTCAATCTGCTAATGGTCATGTGGCCGCATTTCAATGAATTAGATAACTTCATTTTTGCCCCACTCTTTAAATTGAAATTACGTACAAAAACATTCAATTCACTGACTTACATAAATGGTGCTAAATTATGCGCTGGTTTAGCCATCCTTTCTGTCCGACAGTCCATCCGGACTGCCACTTTTAACAAAAAATATGGCATTATCAACAAATACAAGCAAATACTCTAGTTAACTTGCAAAATGCATCACATGAACGCAATCGGTCGATCATCAACGTCAGGCGCAGCTATGAAGTATTTTAACCCATTTATGCCTAGTGGAATCTCCCATCCTTTGAAATTATATCAATTTATTTCCAAAATGAGGGATGTCATGTATATTTATTTCTATATTTAGAATATTTCTTACAGAAATTCCTTTAAGCAAACAGCGCAGACCCTGATGAGACGCCGCATCATGCGACGTCTCATCTGGTCAACAGTGATTACCAAGGTCCTTTTTTCTAGACGCTAGGCAAAAATGGGTTAATGTTTAATATTTTCTCACTTAAATGCGAAAGTTCACACATTTTCACTCCTTCAAGCGCTTGAGGGCATACCTATTATCTCAATAAATGGGGAAAATACTCAATGTATGACGTCAAAGGCAAACAAATATCAGCTTAATATTATGCAAGATATTATTAAGTTATTAAATCTTTCATGCGTTGATACAAAATGTGGACGATAATCTGTCACAGTCTGTACGCTTCGATTATCATCAATAAGATATCAGAGAAGTCGGTTTGAACTAAAATTGGCCCAATTTAAAGTGGTAAATGCCTCCTACAACTATATATTGCCTCGCATAAATAACCGCACAACTTTGTAAAATCTTTTATAGTCTGAAAGAATGCTTATCTTGGACGGCCCGTTGTTGGTTCCCGCGCTTCTCACCTAAGCGAACCGGGTTCAATACCCGTGTTTGTAAGCACGTGAGTTTAGTTGATGGTCACCACACCGGGCAGGTGGGGTTTCCTCTGGCGCCCCCAAAGGTCACCCTAAAATTGAAATTCTCCCACAAACAAAAATAATACTTTTTCAGCCAGAATTCACAAAAAGCGTACTAACTCTGTGGGTCTAGTAAGTTAACCCTTTTATGCCTATCGTCTAGAAATAAGGCCTTGGCAAACAGCGTAGACCCAGGTGAGACGCCGCATCATGCGGTGTCTCATCAGGGTCTTCGCTGTTTGCTTAAAGGAATTTCTGTAATAAACATTCTAAATATAGAAATAAATATACTAGAAATCCCTAACTTTTGAAATAAGTTGATCCAATTTAGAAGGATGGAAGATTTCACAAGGCATAAATGGGTTAATTTGATATTAGTGTTGGAGCACACTCAATGCACACACATTAAGCAGCCTCAGGTGCAGAAGGACCGCATTAACCCTTTGCATGCTGGGAAATTTGTCGTCTGCTAAAATGTCGTCTGCCGAATTTCTAGTTATGATATTTGTGAGGAAACAGTAGTACTGAACATTTATCATGCTTTACAATATCCATACATGTAATATGGATCTTTTGACGATTTAAAAATCTGAAAATTATAAAGCGTTGCAACGCGAAACGATTGGATAATGTGGAGAGTTCTGTTGCTGTCGTTATATTTTGTGACACTACGAGGATTACTTATACAAAGTATAAAATACATCACTCATTGTATGAACAGGGATAACCGAGTGGTCAAAGCGTAAGACTTTTTCTCCAGGGCTCAGAAGTTCGAGCCAAGTTGAGGTTTACCTTTTTTCTTTCTTTAATATTATTCATGTTTTGCTTTACTGGAGCTTTTTTAGATCAAATGTTGACATTTATCAACATACAGCATTTAATGACAAACTTCAATACATGTCAAAATCTGTAAAAAGGTACCTGTATGGGAATAGCTTGACAGTCGGGGACTGCATAAATGATGTTATTAATTAACCCATTTATGCATAGCGTCTAGAAAAAAAGGCATTGGCAAACAGCGTTGACCCAGATGATACGCCGCATCAGAGTCTGTGCTGTTTGCTTAAAGGAATTTCTGTAAAAAATATGCTAAATATAGAAATAAATATACTAGACATCCCTAATTTTGGAAATAAATTGATCCAATTTAGAAGGATGGATGAGTCCACTAGGCATAAATTGGTTAAATTATGATTGATAAGCTTAAGTAGTCTCTGATAATCTTTGAATACTTTTGGTGTCCTTTATACAGTCTTTGTTGCACAGCATAGTTATAATGTCTATAATTGTGTATGATGCCTTTTGTCAAAAAATTACCATGGTATATCACTTGTCCGACTACGATCGCTAGATGTACATCTGTAGCTATAATATTTAACCCATTTATTCCTAGTTGACTCTCCCATCCTTCAAAATTGGTTCAATTTATTTTCCAAAATTAGGGATGTCACGTATATTTATTTCTATATTTAGAATATTTCTAACAGATTTTTTTAAGCAAACAGCGCAGACCCTGATGAGGCGCCGCATCATGCGGCGTCTCATCTGGGTCTACGCTGTTTGCCAAGGCCTTTTTTCTAGACGCTAGGCATACATGGGTTAAAACGAATTGATGTGTAATCTATGGAAAACGCTTTGGTCTATATGTGTTGCTGACGTATTGATGTATAATGCACTGATAACGTATTGATGTATAATGCATTGGTAACGTATTGGTCTAGTATTTATTTATAACGTATTGATGTATAATGCTTTGATAACGGATTGATCTATACTAATGTATTGATAACGCATTGATATATAATGTATTGATAAGGTATTGATTTATTATGTATTAATAACGCATTAATATATAATGTATTGAGAACGCATTGATATATAATGTATAGATAACGCATTAATCTATTATCTTTTTACAAAGGGATGTCAGCCATGTCTTTGACGATCCGTTTTGAAGAAGTTAGGAAAGTTAAACGATTCTTAACCACTAAAAGTTTAAAGTATAATAAGTAAAAGTTGCTGTCCAAGTTTTCGTAAACATTGTATTGTATCATACAATAATAATAATAAAACAGTTTTATAAAGCACTGATTACAGCAAAACAACTGTGAAACTAAACCGTCAACTAGTGTTTGTTGTGGGCGGACGGTCCGTAGCTTAGGATTAATGCAATGTTTAAGTCATGTTGCTGTTGTCCTTTGTTACTCAGACGTTTTTCTTCCACATGTTAAGAACACGCAACGGAAAACGAAAGGCGTGACATTGGTTTTACATAGAATTTTCTAAAAAAAACGAGCCTTTATGACATCATGTTGAATTAATTTAGTACTTCCCAGTTCCCAAGCTTAATCAAGTACATTCACGCCCCCGACGTTTTTTTCTATCATGAGCTTTGTCTGTATGAATGTTTTTATGCATAAAACGTGAAGTAAAACCGGATACCGCTCTGGCTATCGCATAACCACAATCACAAAGTAAATGTGATGTGTTTGCAAACATGTAAAGTTATCCTTCGCACAGTGAAGGGCAACTACTCAATAGCAACCGGAAAAAAATCATTTAGGCGCACTAGTTTTGTAAGTAAACAACGATTAACCCTTTGCATGCTGGGAAATTTGTCGTCTGCTAAAATGTCGTCTGCTGAATTTCTAAAATTAGCATTTTCTTCGATTTTTTTCAAAGAATACTATCAGAATAGCAAACAGTTTGGATCCTGATGAGACGCCACGTTCTGTGGCGTCTCATCTGGATCCAAACTGTTTGCAAAGGCCTTTAAAATTCGGTTCCAGCGCTGTAAGGGTTAAGACATGCCATTGCGGCCACAAATACAGACAATTAATGTTCACCAAATGAACGACCTGAATGAATATTAGGTCAGAAGCATAAGATGCTTGTTCATGCATGGTAAATTCGCCAAACATTGTGCTATGTTATACCAACTCCTCATTTATTACTGAGTGGATCTCGCTTTAATTGTCACAGTATTTTGCTGATTTATGGCAATTGTTTGTTTCCCTAGATTATAATATATATATTCATATACACACAAGGCAGACTCAGGCGCGGAAGGATTTCATTCCAAACATTCTTTTTGAGTGTCTCAGTTCTTGTGAAACATTTAAAGTTTTATAAATGGTTAATCTTGCCGAAAGCTGAATGACAACTCTAAACATAACTGTTAATTGCTAAACATTGTTTTAAAGTGGATTCTTTCACCACACATGTATCAAATATTCATTATTTTAACAGGGCCGTTCGCAGGATTTTTGACTGGGGGGGGGACCGACCGGGTAGAATTTTGGAGGGGTCCCCCATCCCTATATATATACATATATATGTATATATATATATATATATATATATATATATATATATATATATATATATATATATATATATATATATATATATATATATTTGTTTTTTGAATTTAAAGCATAACTATTTGTCATGCAGATGTGAAGGACTTACCCATGGTAACAATAGCACGATTTTAAGAGAATGGTTGAGCAGCAAAAATCTTATTTACATGAATAATACCGTTATATAGTCGTGAAATTGTTAAGGTTTGTCGTGATATCGAAAGTGTTTGGTCGCAACATATTGTTTTCACCTTAACGTTTACCAGGAATGTTTGGACAGGGAATGAATCAACAAAATCATGAGAAGTAGTAGTAGTAGTAGTAGTAGTAGTAGTAGTAGTAGTAGTAGTAGTAGTAGTAGTAGTAGTAGTAGTAGTAGTAGTAGTAGTAGTAGTAGTAGTAATAGAAGTAGTAGTAGTAGTAGTAGTAGTAGTAGTAGTAGTAGTAGTAGTAGTAGTAGTAGTAGCAGCAGCAGCAGCAGCAGCAGCAGCAGCAGCAGCAGCAGTAGTAGTAGTAGTAGTAGTACTAGTAGTAGTAGTACTAGTAGTAGTAGTAGTAGTAGTAGTAGTAGTAGTAGCAGTAGTAGTAGTAGTAGTAGTAGTAGTAGTAGTAGTAGTAGTAGTAGTAGTAGTAGTAGAAGTAGTAGTAGTAGTAGTAGTTGTAGTAGTAGTAGTAGTAGTAGTAGTAGTAGTAGTAGTAGTAGTAGTAGTAGTAGTAGTAGTAGTAGTAGTAGTAGTAAGTAGTAGTAGTAGTAGTAGTAGTAGTAGTAGTAGTAGTAGTAGTAGTAGTAGTAGTAGTAGTAGTAGTAGTAGTAGTAGTTAGTAGTAGTAGTAGTATAGTAGTAGTAGTAGTAGTAGTAGTAGTAGTAGTAGTTGTTGTTAGTTGTTGTTGTTGTTGTAGTAGTAGTAGTAGTAGTAGTAGTAGTAGTAGTAGTAGTAGTAGTAGTAGTAGTAGTAGTAGAAGTAGTAGTAGTAGTAGTAGTAGTAGTAGTAGTAGTAGAAGTAGTAGTAGTAGTAGTAGTAGTTGTAGTAGTAGAAGTAGTAGTAGTCGAGTAGTAGTAGTAGTAGTAGTAGTAGTAGTAGTAGTAGTAGTAGTAGTAGTAGTAGTAGTAGTAGTAGTAGTCGTGCCGTCGTTCTTGTTGTCGTCTCGTAGTCGTAGTAGTAGTCGTCGCCGTAGTAGCGTCGTAGTCGTAGTCGTAGTCGTAGTCGTTAGTGTAGTAGTCGTCGTGTAGTAGTAGTAGTCGTACGTCGTAGTCTCTTAGTAGTACGTCGTCGTGAAGTAGTCGTAGTCCTCCAGTAGTTCGTAGTAGTCGTGTAGTCGTAGTAGAAGTAGTAGTCGTAGTAGTAGTGTTGTTGTCGTAAGTAGATGTCAGTAGTCGTCGTCGTCGAGTGTAGTAGTAGTCGTAGGATAGGAGTAGGGTGGCGTGTGTCGTGTCGAGTCGTAGTAGTAGTAGAGTAGTAGTGTTGTAGTAGTAGAAGTAGTAGTGTTAGAAGTAGGACGATCTCGGACAACAATTTACGCACATGCATTTAATCACCTTTTAACAGAGCGAGGCTTTATCCTACGGGCCTCGAGCTTTAAAACCATAGGCACCGGTATATTATCGCCTTGTTCGGAACACTTCTATATTGCATTTCTGTTTGAAGTATCAGTTTCTTACGATATCAAATTAGTAAGAAGTAGAAGACACACAGTTACCGTGGTTGAAGGGCAAAGCGCGTCCCCCGTCCTAGTAACGAGAAGACACACAGTTACCCTGTGTTGAAGGACAAAGCGCATCCCCTAGTAAAAGACACACAGTTACCCTGTGTTGAAGGACAAAGCGCATCCCCTAGTAAGGAGGAGACACACAGTTACCCTGTGTTAAAGGATAAAGCGCACCTCTCCCTAGTAAGGAGAAGACACACAGTTACCATGTGTTGAAGGACACAGCGCATCCCTTCCCTAGCAAGGAAAAGACACACAGTTACATTGTGTTGAAGGACAAAGCATATCCCCCCTCATAGTAACGAGAAAACAAACAGTTACCCTGTGTTGAATAACGAAGCATTCCCCTCCCCTTGTAAGGAGAAGCCACACAGTTGCCCTGTTGAAGGTTAAAGCGCTACCCCCCACCCTTGTAAGGAGAAGATACACATTTGCCGGTACCTTGTGTTTGAGATCAAAGCGCACATCTAGTAAGGAGAAGACACACAGTTACCCTTTGTGAAAGGACAAAGCGCACCCCTTCCCTAGTAAGGAGAAAACACGCAGTCACCCTGTGTTGAAGGACAAAGCGCACCCCTCCCCTTAGCAAGACGAAGACGCAGAGTTACCCTGTGTTGAAAGACAAACCGCGTCCCCTACTAAAAGGAGCAGACACAGAGTAACCATGTGTGGAAGGACAAAGCCCACGCAACCCCCTAGTAAGGAGAAGACACGCAGTCACCCTGTGTTGATGGACAAAGCGCACCCAAAACCCTAGTAAGGAGAAGACACACAGTTACCCTGTGTTAAAGTACAAAGCGCAACCCCCAACCCCAAGTAAGGAGAAAACACACATTTACCCTGTGTTGAAGGATAAAGCGCACCCCCACCAAGTAAGGAGAAAACACACAGTTACCCTGTGTTGAAGGACAAAGCGCACTTCCTAATCCCCACCAAGTAAACAAGTAAGCTGAAGACACATAGTTACCCCGTGTTGAAGGGCAAAGCGCACACACCCATCAAGTAAGGGATGTCACACAGTTACACTGTGTCGAAGGATAAAGCGCATCCCACCAAGTAAGGAGAAGACACAAAGTTACACTGTGTTGAAGGACAAAGCGCACACACCCCCGCACCACGTGATGAGAAGACACACAGTTACCCTGTGTTGAATGACAAAGCGCGACCCCAAAGTAAGGAGAAAACACACAATCAACCTGTGTTGAAGTACAAAGCGCACCCCCTCCCTAGTAGGTAGAAGACATACAGTTACCCTGTGTTGAAGGATAAAGCGCCCCCACCCCCACCAAGTAAGGAGAAGACACACATGTATCCTGTGTTGAAGGATAAAGCGCACCGCCACCAAGGACACACAGTTTCCCTGTGTTGAAGGACAAAGCCCACCCAAGCCCCTAGTAAGGAGAAGACACACCGTTACCCTGTGTTGTAGGACAAAACGCACCCCCACCCCAAAGTAAGGAGAGAACACACAGTTACCCTGTGTTGAAGAACGTTGAAGAACAAAGCGCATCCCGTCCCTAGTAAGGAGAAGACCAGTTACCCTGTGTTGAAAAATAAAGCGCACCCCCACCAAGTAAGGAGACGAAACACAGTTACACTATGTTGAAGGATAGAGCCCACACCCCACCAAGTAAGGAGAAGACACACAGTTACCCTTTGTTGAAGGACGAAGCCCACCCCCACTAAGAAAGGAGAAGACATACATTTACCCTGTGTTGAAGGATAAAGCGCACACCCCACCAAGTAAGGAGAAGACATACAGTTACATTGTGTTGAAGGACAAAGCGCACCTCCATCAAGTACGGAGAAGACACACAGTTATACTGTTTTGAAGGACAAAGCGTCCCCCCCGCCCAAGTAAGGTGAAGACACACAGTTTCCCTGTGTTGACGGACAAAGCGCGCCTCCCTCCATCATGTAAGGAGAAGACACACAGTTACCCTGTGTTGAAGGACAAAGCGCACCCCTTTCCTAGTAAGGAGAAGACACACAGTTACCCTGTGTTGAACGACACAGCGCCCCCCCCCCCTACCCTAGTAAGGAGAAGACACACAGTTACCCTGTGTTGAAGGACAAAATGCACCCCTTCCCTAGTAAGGAGAAGACACACAGTTACCCTTTGTTGAACGACACAGCGCCCCCCTACCCTAGTAAGGAGAAGACACACAGTTACCCTGTGTTGAAGGACGAAGCGCACCCCCCCCCCCTTCCGCACGCACACCGATGTCTAACTGATCACTCAAAATGAAAAGTGATACAAAGTTTTGATAACCAATCGAAGAACGCAGTCACACCAGGTACATTCGCAATTCCACTTAACAACATTCTTTCCGAGAATCTGAACAATACTTCCTGTTAACATCATAATACGTCAAGCCTCAATGTCGTGCATATATGTTTGGCAATTTTATGCGCTATTTAAATACATAACTCACTCTGTTTACATTTTAAAATCTAAATATGCGAATGAAAATGGATCTGCATTGACCAATGCAAAACTCCCATGTTAACCGATGGTTATAATACGATCTAAATTTACGACAGAAACAATATTAAATTAACGCAACTTATTTTACTATAAAATATTGTCTGAAACGTATTAAATGTTATGTTGTGCATTACGTCTCAACCAGTTGAAAAACAAACATAAAACGCAACGTTTGGCAGATTCGGCATATTTATGTAATAAACTTATATTTAAATGTTTATTTTGCTGCGTGTTTTAGCGGGAAACATTAAAACTGTTCTCTAAAGAGATTTGTTCGGATTTGTGTTTAGTTATATTTTTTTAATGCCATTACATGATGTTACTTATAAAATTTATATATTTGGAATAACCAAACATAATTTTATGTATAAAGAGTTGGCCTTAATTTCGAACTACCACCGAGCAATTTTGACTTTAGAACACCACAATTTGGGCGGTGTCATATTACTGCACATATTTTTCCAGGTATTGATGACAAAACGCCTTATTAAAAATACATTTTATAAAGTTTTGCATGGACATTGGTGAATAATGCATTCTTTTTTTTTTGAAACTATGCCAATTGTTTTCAATTGTAATTTTGCGAGTCAGTGTATAAGTCACTTTAGAGAAAGCTATATTCTAGTTTAGCGTACACTTGAACAGTTTTTTAGTCTGAATTTAATGTAAATTGCCTTTCATAAAAATTATTTTATTGTCAAACTTACTTGAAAAAAACTTTTCACTTCCGTTGATAATGCGAAATAAAATCAGTTCGTCCGTAATACAACTACAGAATAAATGTTTTCAACTGGTTCGTCTAAAAATACAAGAATGTACTGGTAACGAAAGGTTAAACCACATGTAGTGAAAACATCAAATACTTACATTTGAACACGTTGAACAGTTAATCGTTCTTTGCGTGTTTTTTATAAGTTCATTCAAGTTGACGAGACATAATGTCATCAGAAGTTTAAAATCATGTTGTGGATAACACTGAATTAAAGGGACATTTTCACGTTTTGGTAAATGGACAAAAACTTGAAAAATTCTTTCAGAATCGCAGTTTCTGTAGTTATGGTATTTGTGAGGCAACAGTAATATTGAATATTTACCATTCTCTAAAATATCCATTATATGCATCTTTTGACGATTAAAAACCTGAAAATGATAAAGCTTTAAGAAACGATTGAATTATTTGAAAAGTTCTGTTGTTGTTGTTATATTTTGTGACACTACGAGGATTGCTTATATAACGTATCAAATACATCACTCATTATATTAGCACGGATGGCCGAGTGGTCTAAGCGTTAGACGTTTACTCCAGGGGTAAGTGGTTCGAGCCCAGAAGAGGGATATATTTTTTCTTTAATTTTATTCTTGTTTTTACTGTAGCTTTTTAGATCCAATGTTTACATTTATCAGTAAAAAGCATATAAAAGATACATATATCACAAGAGAGAAGGGTATTATATGATATTTTTATTCATTGGATTGTACCTGCGTAGTCAGTTTGAATCATGTTACTATTTATACTAATTCGCCAATCATAATGTTGGTTGCATTGAATTTCATTGAATGTAGGCATATTTTCGAAAGCTCTAAAGGCGTTGCATTATTCTATTTTTAAATTATTACTCATTTTTCAGGGTGAGTAGGTACAAATATAGTACAAATATGTCCACATAAAATGAAACACAGTACATAATGATTGTCGAATTAGTATGAATAATAACTGGATTCAAACTGACTACGCAGGTACAAGTCAATTTATTGTTGCGTTAAACACGCAGGAATTGAATTTCAAATTTTAACAACATTATATAATCATATTACATTTAAATGCTCGTTTCTCTCGTTGGTAGAATTTTATATTTTGTGTCATCCCCAAGGCTAGATCCATTGGTCATTGCGACATTTCCATGTCAAAAAAGAAATCGCTTTGTAATCAGATGCATGATACGTCGCAAATAGCGATTCAACAATTTGTTAATTTCAAAATAACATAAAAAATATAGTTCATTAAAATACACAGTTTTGGTAATGACACCTGATGTACCTGTGGGACAAAAACTTGATGTCATTAATTTACCCATACCGATTGTCTGTATGCCGTTACTAACCCATGGTTGAAGTGTAAGTCATTTTTCAAAAGTGATTTGAATGACTAATATGGACCTATTTGTAGGAGGTTTACGCGATAGCACGATAATAAAAGTAAAATACAAAAATGTTCGTTACCTTGTACTCTAAAATTAACGGTGGTAAACTAAAGGAATTGTGTTTTGGGTATTGAGGGGTGGTTTCTGCGATATATATCTGGTAGAAAACAACCAGTACTTATAAATAACGTTGTTTCCCATCAAGAAGAAATAACCTGTGGTGTTTCTCAAGGGTAGTATATCGGATGCCCATTTGTTTTTATGTTACCTCAATGACACGTCTACACGTATAAGCAAATGCTACTTTGATAATATAGCCAAATTTTATGTAACAATAAATACATCTATACGGAGCAGCAAAGCTTCCGACATGAAATCATACCGATACAAATGCTTCAGGAAACCAGTACTTAACGATAAAAGATCAGCGTATCGAACTCATATATGAGAGTATACATGTACATGCATGGGTTATAAAGTGTAACCAATATTGGCCGAGGCAAGCTCTACATAAGTTGATATTTGTTTGTTGAGCAATTCCTAACATTGATATATCGTGTAAGTACGTGCTTAAAACGGTAGACCCGTTACATTTTGATAAGTGGAGGCCAGATAACAACTTAGGTCATTCAAATGACTTCCGTTGTGTGGATGGCTCAAATATCAATTGACGTACGTACACCTAAGGAAAATGGTCGTTCAAATGGTTTTGTTCACATATATTTATTTTTGTTTTGGAATGTGAATACTTTAGTTAAATACTTTATGGAAAGCATGCCGGACCCCCTAATAGTCTTTTTGCGCCTTTGAATCATATCGTCTTCACAAAATAGACGCAAAATTATCCGCAGATGTATAAAAGGGATCTTTTCACGGTTTAGTAAATTGACAAAATTGAAAAAAGTTGTTTCAGATTCGCAAATTTTCGTTTTAGTTATGATATTTGTGAGGTAACAGTATTACTGAACATTTACCCTAGTCCAATTTAGCCATTATATGTATCTTTTGACGATTTGAAAACCTAAAAATTATAAAGCGTTGCAACGCGAAACGATTGAATAATTTGGAGAGTTCTGTTGTTATCGTTTAAATTTACGAAACTACGAAGATATAAAAAGTATAAAATACTTAAGCTGCGTATACCCGGCGGAATAGCCGAGAGGGCTCATGCGTTTTTACTTCAGACTAACTCCAGGACTCCGGGGGTCACTGGTTCGAGCCCTGGTACAGGCTACTTTTTTTCCTTTTTTAAATTTTATTCTTGATTTTTTACTGGAGCTTTTAAGATCAAATGTTTACATTTATCAATATAAAGCATTTAATGACAAACTTCAAAATATGCCAAAATCTGTGAAAAGGCCACTTTAAAGCCCAAGTCCAAGATTTCAATGGAGTTCTCATTTAGGTCGATTATATTTATTTCACTGAGATTTTTTCGTTTCTACAAATGCATTTTCTAGGTTTATTTTCGAAACCGATGTATGAGAATCGAGTATATGCTTTAGGTTACGCATGCGCACATAAGCATTTCTCCGTTGTCCTATATATGAAATATGAAATGGTTTATGTCAATTTCGACTTGATGTCAATTTTGACTATCAGTATGACCAAGCCACATTCCAATATACCCATTTACATGGTTAGAAATATAAGGCCATACATTTTTTACCCAGCACCTCTTTGACACATTCTTGACGTAGTGACTCAATTTACTTGCCATATAGATATAACAAATCTGTACTTGCTGGCATGTTGTTGTTGGCCGTGAATACACATGGCATAATATCGGATGTCAGACACGATTTCAACAAATAAGTACCAAGAATGGTGCCAAACAAGATTTTTCTATTGTTTGCATATATACAATAAATTCGATAACAAAACATATAATATAAACTGTATTTTATCAATTAAATGCACCTTAAACCCGCAAAATGGTGCTTGCTATAAAACCGCCATGTATATACTTGTTTTTCTCTTTTGTATTATGTAATGGTGGTGCTTAAAGTCTGTGGCCAGCTCATTTGAAGTTCTTGTCACAAAAATATAACTTAAAACATTATATAAATACTTGTTACCAAATAATTATCGAAGAATAGTCAACAAAGTACCCACAATATATATATATATATATATATATATATATATATATATATATATATATATATATATATATATATATATATATATATATATAATGAAATTCCCTTTTTTGACATTATTTCATTTAAGGTGACATCGAAACGTAATAATCCGACGAAAAGATATTATCTTTGCTTTCAATTGAACACCAAACTATACTTGGCAATTATGCAGATAAACTATTGTTAAGGAACTTGTCCAAAGAATTATTTGCTTAACGAACGCTAAGATGTAATAAATTCCACAAAATAACGTTTTTATATTAACAATGAGGTTCGTCCGTACTTTGCCTAGCTATTTTTTCTCTTGCTTTTTCGTCCCGAGAGACATTACAAGCAGATGCTATAAATGACTACGGGTTCTTTATTTAATGTTTCATTTCGGACGTCCAGATTCGTATACTTTGTTTAATATTATTCTATGTTTACATACGACAGTGCTTTATCAGGGCCGTTGAAACTCCAGTTAGTCAACGGACATGCATGTTGTGTTTTTCATACATCCATATATTTGTTCCAATTAAAATTCATATTGAGTCATCATGCGTTATCTAAAAATCGTTTTTATAAGTGTCTTCCTTAAGAAAAACTAAGTGGTTTCATATATATACACAGACTATTGATACTTGTTACAGTTATTGCTTACTTTAAAACGTAATCATTTTGTTCTAAAATCAATTACTTTAAGAAAGCCTTTGTAGTACTTAAAATTAAATAATGGTGTTTTCTAGGAACGAAGTTATTGTTGAATGATGGTTGTTAGAGATAACGATAGCACGAGTATCTTTCACAAGCAAATTCTGAAATAATGAAGATATGTAACAGAAACAATTTTTCCCAGCCCAAACTGGGCTTGAGTAGTTGCGATGTACCTTTAGTACTTGCATTTATCTTTCCCAAGTAGTGATAACAATAGCCCGGTGTTTTTACGTATTATACTGCGCTACAAAAATAAAGTTTGTCTGTACCGAGATAAAACAAGGCATGCAACTATATCTGATTACAAATACATTAAAATCGAGATACTTTATTAAAGTAACTTATTCACTGTTTGACAAAATGACAATTTAAAAAACAAATTGTCATAGAATCAAAAACAAGGTATGCATGATAAATTATTGAAATAAGTAAAATGACAAAGTACTATGACTAAGAAAAATGTAAGTTTATTTATATACACTTATCAATTAATCTCGAAAAAAAAATACTTATGCGTTTTTTAACGCTTGTCATCAATAATTAAGCAAACACGTGCATTACTGACATAGCTTTAAAGCTACCTCTTCAATACAAAATCCTGCATGGAGTTGTGATAGCGTGTTTCTTTTGCCTCTAGAGGTCCCGAGATCAGACCCCCAGGGTAGGCATCTGTTTTACTCTATCTTTTCATTAATTATTTTAAACTATTAAAATAGCAGTTTTGGTAGAAAACGCATACTTTTAAAAATTGCGAAATTCTGTGAATGGTTCCCTTTAATATACACTTCAAGTACGGTATCTAATACACAATGCTCCGCAAAAGCATCTTTACAAAAACGCATTTTTGTTTTGGATTCGCAGTTTTAACTTTGCATATCGTGTTAAATCAGAGTGCAGTACTTTCAATACTTTAATTTTATCATAATGTAGGTTTAAAGTTTCAAGTAATTATTCGTTTCACATACAATGTAGAAAACATGAGATTAAATTCAGCGTGCATTTGAATAAATAACAACTTAACTATTGCGTTTGATATAAAGCATGATCGATTATTTTCAAAACAAGTTACAATGTGACTTGAACAAATGTTAAAGGAACACTTCACATTTTAATTAATTAACCCATTTATGCCTAGTGTCTAGAAAAAGGCCTATTCTAAATATAGAAAATAAATATACTAGACATCCCTAATAATGGAAATAAATTGATACAATTTAGAAGGATGGGAGAGTCCACTAGGAACAAATGGGTTAAATATTAAGTGTTGACGTTTGCATATTCTCGTTTATAGTTTTGAAAACACACATTTACAGAATTTCTGAAAATCAATTTTGTCATGTAATGATTCTCTAATAGAATTAGTCCAGAAACCCTTTTGTTTTATTTTACTGTAAACTCATTATTCTTGGTAGGACATAAATTTTCGTTGATTTCGTACGTTGATATATCCACGAAATCTACACAAATACACAAACAAATCGGAAATTAATCGACGCAAATATATATTTTTCCAAAATCAGAAAACTAAGTTTCCACTTTAAAGTCAATTTTAAACCACGAAATGCCATGCCGCGAATGTAAATGAGTTGACAGTATGTAATGCAGTAACTATGTGCGTATTTTCTATTTCAAAAATAATATTTAAAAAACTGGGAAAAAATCTGAGCAAGTGCCTTTAATTTATGATACATACTTACTATTTCAAAAATAATTTAAAACAACGGCAAGAAATTCTGAGCAAGTGCCTTTAATTTATGGATTGCTTTGACAGAAAACAACTCTGTGTGACACGGAAGTAACTATAGATAGGCAAACTGGGATCGTTTTTAAGTGTACTGTTAACATTAAGATTGCCTTCGTTATGACTAGAACATACAATTCTATTGTAAAGTCAAACATAGGATTTGGATAATTGGATTATTAAAGGTATAGGCGTTATATTTACATGCATTTTATAAAATGTTGGAGGCTTATTCTCAACATGTAACTGCGAAGTATAATGTTTCAGTACATAAGTTTATGAAATAGTTTATTCATGTTAATTTTCTTGCATACATTCTGATATGGACTGTGCTCTGTGAAAAGGGGGTTTAATGCATGTGCGTAAAGTGCCGCCCCAGAGTAAACTGTGCAGCCCACACAGGCTAATCAGGGACGACACTTTCATCTTGTATGATATCTTTTGTTTGAAGAAAGTCTCTTCTTAGCAAAAAATCCAGTTTAGGTGGAAAAATTGTCGTCCCTGATTAGCCTTTGCGGACTGCACAGGCTAATCTGGGACGACACTGCACGCGCATTGATTAAACCCCCTTTTCACATAACGCGGCTCATATATATTTATATATAGTATGAAACGAAATAAAGCATGCACATCTAAGCTATCAATCGTTGGGTAAACATGTGAATAATCTGTGCAGACAATGACTTTGCACGCAATTAGGTCACGTATTGATTATTTTATATAGCAGGCTATTATAAAACATATAAGGTGGCCATTTAAAGCAGGTTTAAGTCATGCATGTAACAAAAGTGTGATTTGATAGACGATATTTAACACAACGAAGTATTTGATGTACCCTTTTTCTGATCACGTAAATGCCCTTGCATATATTCTAATTTCGTTTAGATTTAGTACGCCACGAAATTAAACATGCAAATAATCAGTAATTTGGGTATACATATACATACACTTGAAGCGTTATCTAAAGAAACTTCAGCGGACAGTTTATATAGTATTGACAGACCTGTTTAAAGTCACGCTAGTCCAAAACATGAAAAGCGACATTTAAAGTTATGGTAGCCAGAACTAGTGAAGCGTATTTGGAAACAATTTATTTGAACGCTATTAGTAGACGTATTGATTATTTCAGATAGCAGTTTATTTTAAAATGTTTTACAAAATACCTTTTTAACTCGGTCATTTAAAGAAGGTTAGATTTAGATATGTTACAAATAAGTCGTTTAATAGCGATATTTGACAAAACGCTGTATTTGATGTAGAAACTTTAACATTAATGTGTGGATTTTTTATAACGTGCTGTTTAAAACCATTGAAGAAGTTTAACAAACAAACTATTCCAGACATGAAACTCACACTTTTTGCAGACAATTTACAAATCTATTGTTGAAAACATTTCACTTACATACTGCTACTAATGTTAACAAGCAAATTGTTGTCGACATTTGATAAGCACATTGTTACAATTAACAAGCACACTGTTACAATTAACAAGCACACTGTTGCAAACGTTTAACAAGCAAACTGTTGCTGATATTAAATACCTACACGTTTGCAGACATGTAAGATGCACACTGTTACTGACACTTAACATCCGACTCATAATAACTGTAAGTTGTTGATATTTGATAACTATCCGGTTGTTGATATTTGATACCTATCCGGTTGTTGAAATTTGCTAACTACGCGGTTGTTGATATTTGATAACTGCACGGTTGTTGATATTTAATAACTACCCGGTTGTTGATATTTGATAACTACCCGGTTGTTGATATTTGATAACTGCATGGTTGTTGATATTTGTTAACTACCTGGTTGTTGATATTTGATAACTGCACGGTTGATGATATTTGATAACTACACTGTTGTTGTTTTTGATAACTAGACGGTTGTTGATATTTTGTAACTACACTGTTGTTGATATTTGATGACTACCCAGTTGATGATATTTGATAACTACACTGTTGATGATATTTGATAACCACACGGTTGATGATATTTGATGATTGTACGATTGATGATATTTGATAACTACACTGTTGTTGAAATTTTGATAACTTTAAGGTTGGCAACAACATCGTTGTTGATATTTGATGACTACACGGTTGTTGATATTTGATAACTACACGGTTGTTAATAGTTGATAACTACACGGTTGATGATATTTGATAACCACACGATTGATGATATTTGATAACCACACGATTGATGGTATTTGATAACCACACGGTTGATTATATTCGATAACTACACGGTTGTTGATATTTGATAACCACACGGTGATGATATGTGATAAAACACGGTTGATGATATTTGATAACTACACGGTTGTTGATATTTGATAACTACACGGTTGTTGATATTTTATAACTACATGGTTGATGCTTTTAAATAACCACACGGTTGTTGATATTTGATAACCACACGGTTGTTGATATTTGATAACCACACGGTTGATGATATTTGATAACCACACGGTTGATGATAACATTGCAACACACAACTTAGCAGCAAACGTGTAAAACTGTTTCCTATGTTTGCAGGCATTTAACCAGCATGTGAACAGGTCACGAGACCCGAGTCCCCATCGCTCCCCGAGCCCCATGCGACAGGCGAAACCGGACAAAATGGACGACGAATATGACATCAAGCAACCCATAAATAATATTGGTAAGTGACGTATGCGACCAATCATATGAATAGGTGACTTATGGGATCAATTATTAAGGTAAGTTACGCATAGGATCAATTGTTTTTGGTAGCATACTTATGGGATCAATCATAAATTTATTATAATTATTCATGACAGTAAGTGACGTATGCGATCAACTATATAGGTAAGTGACGTATGCAATCAACTATATATAGGTAGATGACGTATGCGATCAATATTATATGCATCTTACGTATCGATCAATTATATAGTAATGTATGTTTAAAAAAATAAACAGGTCACGTATGTGGTAAATCATATAGAAAGGTAAATTTGGTAGGTGGCGTGTGTGAGTAATCATATTGCTAGGCTACGTATGCGATCAATCACGGAGGCAGTTTACGTTTGCGATCAATCATAATGGTTGGCGACGTACTCGATCATTCATATAGGTAGGTGACGTCCGCGATCATGCATATAGGTAGGTGACGTGTGTGATCATTCATATAGGAAGGTGACGTCCGCGATCATGCATATTGGTAGGTGACGTGTTCGATCATTTATATAGGAAGGTGACGTCCGCGATCATTCATATAGATAAATAACGTATGTGATCATGCATATTGGTAGGTGACGTGTTGATCATTCATATAGGTAGGTGACGTATGCGATCATTCATATAGGTAGATGACGTATGCGATCATTCATATAGGTAGATGACGTATGTGATCATGCATGTTGATAGGTGATGTACGCGACCATTCATATAGGTAGGTGACGTCCGCGTTTATGCATATTGGTAGGTGACGTGTGCGATCATTCATATAGGTAGATGACGTATGTGATCATGCATATTGATAGGTGACGTACACGATCATTCATATAGGTAGGTGACGTCCATGTTCATGCATATTGGTAGGTGACGTGTGCGATCATTCATATAGGTAGGTGACGCATGCGACAGGTTTACCTCGCCGTGTAAGCCTTTCGGAGACGTGTCGGATAAAGTCATGTACCCAAAGGCATTAACATAATAATCTTTTTATCCTAAAATATTTATTTTTAAAATCTTTGGTTAGACAATTAAAGTCTACTTCAACAGACTTAATTAACTGAATCTAACCATTATATCAAAATTGTTGGTGATATTTCCAGGTAACACGTGAATTAGTCCTCCACATATCCACGCAAAAGAGTAACGATACAAAATATCACTATATGCCTCGGATGGTTCGCACTCAAGTAGAACATAAAAAGTTTTGTTCAAACTTAACTTCTTGTTTAACTAAAGCAAAAGACATAAAACAAAATGGCTGCCGATGTGAAGGCAGGTAGACTTTTAAAGCACATTTTACACGAAACTCTAAGGAGTTTCCTTCCATAAACTCATTTTATATCCAATACAATATACAAATAATTTACATATGCATGCAATCACATATCCGGTATGTCGCTAGTACACCAGCTCGACCGACCATAATAGTTTGTGCCGATCCTAAAGAATGTAAATTAGAGACTGATAGGATTTCCGCCTGTTATTGCATATTCTCGTGTAATTGTGAATCGTTAACAGAAAAAGATTAACCGACCGACCTCTCGTACTTTACTGGCAATATTTGTGGAAACGCGTGGCCTTTTTGAGCTTTTATTGTATAATCGCATCACTTATAGACTGATGATATTTAATTGGAAAAGTCAGGGACGCTTTAATACCGATTATTTGACCTCACTGTGTATGTTTTTCCTGGTAATTTCCATGAAGAGTTAAGAACACATGCTTTAATCATAAGTTGTAACAGTGCATTATTACTAAATCAAGTGTCTATACCGTTCCCCTAACTCAGAAAAAGGTAAATTCATAAAGTGTACGTACATTGTGTATTTCTTTAATATTACTCAGATTTATGTTTGTTATTACACTGAATGTCTTTTACATATCTCACATACACGTTTGTTTTTTTTTTATAGAAAACAAAACTTGTATCTGAATACAGTAAAATTAATGAATACCCTTTTTGTAAAAATGAATCATTCTTGTATTCAGGAGATACCATGTTTTATTCCTTTATTTAGGTTGCCAGGAGCTACTGAGTTTTGCCGAAAAATGTACCCACGTTGGATTTTTAAGAAAACGTCGAAATATAAAATTATTTGCGTGTAAGTATTCTATTCGTCAAACAAATAGTGACACCTCATTATCATCATCATTATCAAAACCAGCTTTATCATCAACATCAGCGGCATCAGTATCGTCATCATTCTAATCATGATCAGCAGAAGCAGCATTCATAATCATCGCCATTATCATCGTCCATATTATCATAATAATAATAATAATCATCATAATGATCGTCATTACGAAGACCATCAACATCACTATAATTACCACCATCGCCTGAACATTTTTTCAAATTTTACATAAGTAAGTTCGGTTTCAAACATCGTATATACTGTAACGCATTTTTTACGGACTGTCATGCTCTTCTGGTATGACACTTAAAGTTCATGCATTTAGTCAAGTTTCCCAGAACAAGGCTAATATTATCACTATTAACGCCACTGATAGTTCAAGCGTTCACTGAATAATACTATAAGAAATTTAATGGACAGTTACATATATGTGGATTTAAAATATTTTTGTACAGTGTTGAGGAAATAAGAACTTAATTATTTCAAATGTTTCCTATTCCTTTGTACGATGTAAATGATGGGCGTTTAGCAATACAGACTGTAACTGCATATGGTATCTTCCTGGTTCAAACCATGTTGGCGTAAGCTTCTGTTATTTGCACGAAAACAGTTTTATCGTTCGTTTCTGTTATCCAGCGTTGTTTTATACCATAGCTTCTTCATTTAAATGTTTGCATTTATCAGTATAAAGCGTTTAATGACTACAGAAAAATAACCGGAATTTGTTAAGAACTCTCCTTTGGCGGTCTTTGTTCATCGAATGAACACCAACCAGATTTTAAACTGAAATGGCGGAGAAAATACGACCCTAATAGGTTTTAAACATGTTTAAATTACCAGGCGAATGCAAAACAATAACATCTCAACCAAAGTATTCTTGGATAGTATACATCAGGCTTTTACGTTTTAAAATTACACAACCAAACTAAGGATACAAATCAAAGATTTAAAGAGGACTAATGGTGAAGTCAACAACAAGGGAAGTAACTTATCTGTAAATACGTGCCTCTTATCAAAGGGAAGTAACTTGTGTAAACTGTTATTTTATGTATTAGGAACATATTTAAGAATTATAATTTATTTATTTGTCTACTTAATGCTTACCCGATGTAAATCAACCGGATGTAAATCATTTGTACTTAACGAATATGTGTTCGCACCTAGTGCATTATGCAGTACATGTGTATGTTAATTATGTTTTATAAGTGTCCTTGTCTGTAATCTCTTCATGTAAAATAGTACATTGAAGGGATTTTAGTGCATAGTCTTAATGGTCTTTATAAAATATCATGCATTAATAATACAAAGTGTTCAATTTGTATAGCATAATATTCAGAGTGGAGTGGAATTGTTACTTCAATTATTTTCATAGCGACCATATTGGCAGCCATCTGGCGTTAAATCTGGATGTCATTTCGATCAATCCACTTCGAAAACATTAACCATCATAACATCATTTTATTTTAGGCTGAAAAGATCCAAAATAATGGGTGAAGTCATAATTATATCACCACATACGTTAAAATGCTGTAAACGGACGCCATCTTAGACTTCCCAAAACCCCCAAATATACCAGCCCGGCATCATTTTGATTATTCACCAGCAGCATCCCTGTTCCATGTCAAAAACACTTTAACATTTACTATACACCTCAATCTCGGATGTATGTCATTTTCTGTCGGACTATATCATCTGATTAGCACTGGATGGATATTGTATTTTAAAAAAGGCAAATTAACACTATTAATGAAATAATATCCTGCCTTTTTAAAACGATGATCACACACAAGTCATTACATTATAAATTATTCGAAAGATTAAAAAAAACAGGTTGTGCATATACTCAACACATTATTATAATAAGGTATTCATATTCATTATAAAAATAGTCATCCTGATTACATACTGTCTATTTTATGAACACCGACACTCATACAACAGTATGGTGTCGAGCCAAATTACCTACAATAAACAGGCTCATCCGGTTTTCTTGTATGACAAATGTAAACTGCATACGCCTTTTAAAACAATAAAGCATGCCCAAATCAAGGATTATATCCAACCATTCTTCTCACTCTATTATCACTCTATTTAAGTATACGACGATTGTGTTGTTGTTTAAACAAATAATATAAGCCGCGTGATTCGAAAATGGGTATTATGCCACCATGCGACCAGGGTAATTCCAAACCAGCCAGTGCATCTACCCTCTCCGCCGATTATAACTCGAACAGTGCGTGTCTTTAACCCTTTCAGTGCGGGAACCGAATTTTGAAGGCCTTTGCAAACAGTTAGGATCCAAACTGTTTGCTATTCTGATAGTATTCTTTGAAAAAAATCGAAGAAAATGCTAATTTTTGAAATTCAGCAGACGACATTTTAGCAGACGACAAATTTCCCAGCATGCAAAGGGTTAAAGCGGATGCACAGGCTAGTATAAAACTATGCTGACAGCATATGGCATAAAACCAGTTTTCGCATGGAGCGGGTCACACGTTGTGTTTTAAGTATTAACGATTATCAGTGTTCCATAATCTCCTTAGGGCCACAGGCGTACGTTGTTATTCATGACGGATGCATATATTACTTCAAAGACGAGAAAGCGAAGAAACCGGCAGGAAAGTTTTCTCTCTACGGATACAACAGGTTAGTCTAATTAATAGACTAACACTATGCATTATTGTAAAAGATAAATAGTTTTATTCAGAAGAGTATTTATGAAAATACATAGATAAGTTTCAGGTCGTACTTAACCTGAAATTATGCAATTCATAATTCGCGAAGCTATTATTGTGGAATCATGTGATGTTGAATACGCGTGTGAAGCTGAACTCGTGAATTTCCATGAGGCTTAACTTGTTAATTTGCATGAGGCTTAAATTGTGAATTCGTGTAAAGCTGAAATTGTGAATTTGCGTGAAGCTTATATTATGAATTTGCATGAGGCTTAAACTGTGAGTTCGTGTGAAGCTAACATTGTGAATTCGCATGAGGCTTTAATTGTGGATTTGCTTGAAGCTGACATTGTGAATTTGCGTGAAGCTGACATTGTGAATTGACGTGAAACTGACTTTGTAAATTTGCGCGAGGCTTAAATTAATTTTGAATTCGTGCGAATATGAAATTGTGAATACTTGTAAAGCTGACATTGTGAATTCTTGTGAAGCTGACATTGTGAATTCGTGTGAAGCTGAAATTGTGAATTCGCGTGAAGCTGAAATTGTGAATTCGTGTGAAGCTGAAATTGTCACTTTGCGTGAAACTGAAATTGTGAATATGCGTGAGGCTTTAATTGTGAATTTGCGTGAAGCTGACATTGTGAATTTGAGTGAGGCTTAAATTGTGAATTTGCGTGAAGCTGACATTGGGAATTTGTGTGAGGCTAAAATTGTGAATTTGCGTGAAGCTGACATTGTAAATTTGCGTGAAGCTTACATTGTGAATTTGCGTGAAGCTTAAAGTGAATTTGCGTGAGGCTTAACTTGTGAATTTGCGTGAAGCTGACATTGTGAATTTGCGTGAGGCTTAAATTGTGAATTTGCGCGAAGCTGACATTGTGAATTTGCGTGAGGCTTAACTGGTAAATTTGCTTGAAGCTAAAATTGTGGATTTGCGTGAGGCTTAAATTGTGAATTTGCGTGAGGCTTAAATTGTGAATTTGTGTGAAGCTGATATTGTGAATTCGCGTGAAGCCGACATTGTGAATTCGTGTGAAGCTGAAATGGTGAATTTGTGTGAAGCTGAAATTGTGAATTCGCGTGAAGCTGAAATTGTGAATTCGCACGAAGCTGAAATTGTGAATTCGTGTGAAGCTGAAATTGTCAATTCGTGTATAGCTGACATTGTGAATTTGTGTGCGGCCTAAATTGTGAATTTGCGTGAAGCTGAAATTGTTCATTCGTGTTAAGCTGAAATTGTGAATTCGTGTTAAGCAGAAATTGTGAAAATCGTGTGAAGCTGACATTGTGAATTCTTGCGAAAATGAAATTGTGAATTCGTGTGAAGCAGACATCGTGAATTCGTGCGAAACTGAAATTGTGAATTCGTGTGAAACTAAAACTGTGAATTCGTGCGAAACTGAAATTGTGAATTCGTGTGACGCTGATATTGTGAATTCGTGTGACGCTGACATTGTGAATTCGTGTGAAGGTGAAACTGTGAATTCGTGTTAAGCTGAAAATGTGAATTCGTGTTAAGCTTAAATGATGAACACGTGCTAAAATTAAACTGTGAATTCGTGACTTTGCGTGATTCTGAGAAATTATGAGCGTGCGTGTGGCTTAATTTTGAATTTAAGTTAGACTGAATGGTGTAAAAATAACTTCGCAAACGGCTGTCTAAGTCATTTTTTTTTTGAGACTGATCGAGGTTTAAAGAACGGATTCGTCTGAAGTAAGAATTGTGGATTCGTTTGAATCCTAAATCATTATGGAATTTAGTGAGGAAGACATTGTTTTCATGTAAGTGGGAAATTGTAACCACGAAATTCCTGTGAATACTAAATTTTCTGTGAGGTTGATTTTATGAGAGAATATAAGTGTTCATTTGAGTGGACTGAAACTACGAAGTCGTGAAACAAAAACCCTTTAAATTCGCGTACGTCTTAAACTGTAAAGGCGTCTCATGATTAAAGAGGCCATGTGATGCAATGAATACATTATACATCCTATGAGTTTCAGTTGTGTCAACCGAGTCATAAAATTTCCGAGATCTAAAAAGAGCCGCTTCACGCGGATATAGGTCTTATACCTCTTGCGACCAGCGTACCCGCGCATTTTGGTCCGGGCTTACCTTGTCCGCTAATAATACTGCTATCCCGTTCGTGATTGTACAGCGGATTAGCTTCATCATATTACATGTTTACAAGACGCGGCTTAAAATATAGGCTATGCTTGTCATAATAACAAGGAAGTTTGAAATGTCATGTGCAGCTGTATTACACTTTGCAGTCATATGCAATACCATTTGATGCATCATTTTTTTTGTTATATATAATGCTTGTTCTTACACCATCTTAAGTAAGCTTCATATGAAGTGATTAGTTTGCACAAGTTATTAAAATGGGAAGCTATGAGGTCCATACACATACCAATAGCTTTTTAATGCAAAGGATTGCAAAGCGCTGATAGTTTAGAATGTTGCTGAGACAGTTCATCATGATTTATTCAATTAGATCTAATTGTCTTTGTTTTTGTGTACGGTAGCACGCATGTGACATGTCCACGTTTTAGTTCGTAATAGCGAGTGGGGACGAGGTAATTAACTTATGAGTTCGACTCATAAAGTCGTGGAAAAGTGGATAACTAACTCGTGGGAACGAATAGCAAGTCGTGTAAACGACAAAGCAAGTCGTGTTAACGAATAGCAAGTCGTGGTAACGATTAGCAAGTCGAGGTAACGAATAGCAAGTCGTGGAAACTAATAGCAAGTCGTGGTAACGAATAGCAAGTCGTGCCAACGAACAGCAAGTCATGGTAAAAAATAGCAAGTCTTGGTAACGAATAGCAAGTAGTGTTAACGACACAGCTTATAAGTCAATAGGTCGTTGTAACTATTCGCGGGAACAAGATAATTAACTCTTAGAATGACATAATAAACCAATAACACTATGCACAATGAATATGCGCTCCGATTATAAGTAAAAATCAGTCTATTTTATATCATAGCGCTGCTAGCCTCCCTGAAATCTGCCATTTTGAAAAATGCGTTATAGAACGTGTTTGCTGTATTTCTAGTATTGTTTTTACTACGATTTTATTGTACCCCGAGTCAATAGGTCGTGGTAAATGTACCCCTGGGACGGATAATACGCCTAAGGCATCCGGTCATACTCTGGGGTACTGGGCTATAATTTCCATACCCCGGGTACTTTGCAATATACTAACGAGTACCCGAGTTATTTTATGTAGTACATTGGCCGACAAGGACCAGTTGACTCTAACGAACTTAACCAACATTGTATTCTCAAAACCACGTGTTTCTTCCAGCGTGATTCGAGCGTCCGAGATTTTGACCCGGGATGCGCCATGGGCATTCAAGATCGTGCATTCGCACGCGGAGTTCAAGACCTACTTCTTCGCAGCGGCCTCCGAGCAGGAAATGAAGGCATGGATGGTCTCCATCAAGCGGGAGATGCAGCTCGCCAACGGACAGAGTGCCACCTATGGGTAAGAGTGATTACGATGTTGATCCTCGCTCATGGAAAACAGGGCTTAGCGTATGTGCGTAAAGTGTATTCCCATTTTAGCCTGTGCAGTCCGCAGAGGCTATTCAGGGACGACACTTTCCGCTTTGTGTTAATTTTATTTAAAAGAAAACGTATTTTTAGCGAAACTCGTTTTCGTTATGTTTCGTTTCCTTCAAGAAACTAAATGTATCGTTTATAAGAAAAACCGGCATGTTTATTTCTCGTTTCCAGGTGGAACATCTCTGTTTATTTTCATTTTTCAAGAAGAATTTACATGTTTATTTCTCGTTTTAAGACAGAGCCTTAATGTTTGCCCGGGTATTTCGCGTTTCCTCAATTAACCTTAATGTTTATTTTTTGTTCCAAAAAGAACTTTCATCTTTTCTTATTCACTTTTCAAGAAAGAAGGGCGATTATACGATTTTGTCAAATATTTATGAGTTTATATAAAATGTGTAAAAAAAAAACGTATTATACACATATTTCAATATAAATTAAAATAAAAGTTGAGAAGAACATGTGTCGAAAAATGCGAAATAAGCCAGATATTTAATTATAAAATCGAACATGTCTGTACAGTCGTATTCGCCAGCATGTATATCATGCATGTACGATGTTAATCTAAATTTTTTGTTTTACGGATTATTTTAATTTCCTGCAACGATATCAATTCATACGAAACACGAACACGAACTCCGATCCTAATAAAAAGACGAGTTTCGGTTATTGTAGGAAATATGTACGAATATCTTCGTCACAATCGGCTAGGGGCGCTAATTTGTCTTTGCTGCATTTTATGAAATTCGTCTTCAATGTATAATTTTTCTTGCCTATTTTGTGTTATTGTAACATAATTTTATCAATATATTACACATTAACAAATCGTATAATCTCTCTTTATGTTTGTTTGTTCTTGTTTCCAATACGAATTTTCAGTTTTGTTTTTTTCTTGTATCTATTTGGGAACGTTCATGCTTACTACAATTCAAGAAAGAACCTTTGTTATACTTATTGTTTCCAAATTGAACGTGTATGTACTTTTTCAAAAAGAACGTTTATGTGTGTTTTATTCTTGCCAAGAAGCTTCATTCTTTCAACTTGTTTCCAAAACGGACCTTCGTGTTTTTTCTTGTTTATAAAAATACCTTTCATGTTTTTTTCTTGTTTCCAAGAGGAACCTAAATATTTTGTCCCGTTTCTTACAAAACATTATTCATGTTGTTGTTACTTTCCCGAGTTGAAACTTTATATTTTCTTGTTTCAAAGCACCTTCTTTTGTTTTCGAAGACAGCCTTCGGGGTTTTCTTGTTTCCAAGAATACACTTTATGTTTTTTCTTGTTTTCCAAAATGAAACTTTATGTTTGTTCTCGTTTTTAAGGAAAACCTTTTATTTAACGTTTCATGTAAGAACCGTAGTGTGTGTGTTTTTTTAATGTTTTTTAATGTATTTTTCTTATTTTTTATTAATACCCTTCATGTTTTGATATAGTATCCAAGATAAACCTTCGTATTTTTCTTGTTTCGAATAAGAACTTTTGTGTTTGTCTCGTGTCCTAGAAAAACCTTCATGTTTTTTTTTCAAACGGGTCCGAAAACAACCCTAATGCTATTGTTTTCTTGTTTCCAAGAAGAACCTTCGAGTTTTGGCCTGTTTCCGAGAAGAATCATTATTGATGTATATTCTTGTTTCCATTAATCGTCATTTTTCAAGAATAAGAATCATGAAGAGTCTTCTTTTTCTTCTTTCCAAGTATTACCTTAGTGTTTTTCTCATTTCTAAGAAAATCCTTCGTGTTTTTTTTATCTAGCGGAGCTGTCATGTTTGTATTTGTTTCCTTGAAGAATCTCCGTGTTTTTCCTCTTTTAAAGGAAAAAAATCGTACGTTTCTGATAAAAAAAACATCCTGTTTTTCTCATTTCCAGGAAGAACCTTCAGCCGGTTGCTAAGTTAGAGCGCGACGAGACTCTGGACGACCCGGGTTTCTACCAGCACATTGAAATGAACATCTACGCAGACTCCACCAATTTCGTGCCCGCCGAGGACTACCAGAAGAAGTGCAGCATTAAGAAGGCCAATGAAGGTAAGTGTACTGAAAAGAAAGCTAATGAAAGTGTGTGTACTGGAAGAAAGCGAATGAAGCCGTGTGTACTGG
The DNA here is from genome assembly GCF_020536995.1 of Dreissena polymorpha. Classification (NCBI taxonomy): domain Eukaryota; kingdom Metazoa; phylum Mollusca; class Bivalvia; order Myida; family Dreissenidae; genus Dreissena; species Dreissena polymorpha. The sequence continues at coordinate 87,097,737 of NC_068362.1, forward strand.
AAGAAAGAGAATGAAGGTGAGAGCACTGGAAGAAGGCAAATGAATGTGAATGTACTGGAAGAAAGCAAATGAAGGTGAGTGTACTCGAATAAGGCCAATGAAGATGAGTGTATAGGAAGAAAGCGAATGGAGGTGAGTGCACTGGAAGAAGGCCAATGAAGATAAATGTACTGGAAGAAGGTCAATGAAAGTGAATGTACTGGAAGAAAGTGAAGACATATGAGTGTATTGGAATAAGGCGAATGAAGGCTAGTTTCCTGGAAGAATGCCAATGAAGGTGAGTGTACTGGAAAATGGCAAATGAAGATGAGTGTAAGCGAATGAAAGTTAGTGAAAGCGAATGATGGTCCAGAACCGATAAGATTAAGAGCGAATGTTCGTAAGGGCACAGGTTAAACATGCAGTGTTAAGAAGAAGTAAACAAACGGCGATGCTTTTGTATTAAAGGGAAAGATGATAATGAATATATGTGAGAAAGTTATTGGATGTAACTCGTGTAACCTTACAAATGGATTACCGGAAAATGGGTATTATGTCATGCGACAAGCGTAGCTCAAGCCAAGCTTGCACAATAGCGCTTCATCAATACACTTACCTTACACTAAACCGTAATGGGACAGATTTTTCTTAAACTAGGCGTTTAAGACTTGTATTTAAAACTTGGTGATCCATCATCACTACATGACTCTATCTCTTTCTTTTTACGATCCCAGATTCGGACGACGAGGAGCTGGTGATGCCCGACCCTTCCATGTACACCGATCGACCTCCCGTGGCCCTCCCCAGCCACGACCCATTCGTCACCCTTCCCACTCCTAAAAGAATCGACGACGTGAGTAGTCGAACGTATTGAGGTTTGGGTGGCCATATCCCATCATTAATTGAGCGATTTATTCCACGATAACAAGTTTTCATAGTCCTGATTTTGCATTAGTATTGATATGACAACGCAGAAATAGAAAAATGAAATAAAAATCAATTTCAGATTCTGTACAAATTACTTTTAACTCACTACAATATGTTGTTTCAACTCACTATAATTCGTGGGATGTTAAATGTCGTTGATTCTTGAGTTTAGGGATCCATGAATTTACCATAAACACATCGCAAAATAATCGACGCAGATTCTTCCTTCTTTGTCGCAATCAGATATCCAAGAATAAACGTATCCACGAAAAAGCATTACAATCACGATACTTCATGCCTAGTAATATAAATGATTTTACAGTATGCAGGGGTAGTATTCCAGAAACATCTTAAGTTAACTTTTATTCTTATTCTTAAATTGGGAAATGTTCTTAAGTGTTTCATTTCCTATTGCAATAGTTTGGCATCAAGAATTACATCAAAATAACATCACCATGTCAATATTATTTGAGGAATACCAAAAGAAACCTGTGATTCCTTATCTACTTAAGAAATACAAAACATTGTAATTTTGAACTTAAGTGAAATTATTTAAGAAATGACTTAAGAAGTTTTTGGAATACCACCCCAGAACTATTTAAAAGAATTAAAATAGTTCGTATATACATGCAATCCTTGTGATATTAGTCTAAAATCAATATAAAAAAGCTGTTTTGATTTGTTTTCTTAGTATCATGATCTAGATTCGTTTATTAAATATTAATTTGATTTCACCTTATGCGTTGAACACGTTAAAAACATTAAAACATTATCACAGATGCTCAGTTTAAGTAAAGAACTGGTAACTTACATTATTTAAATAAAACAATCGTATAAACACACGCTAGCGTATGGTTGCCAACACAACGCTGTATCACGTACGTGCAAATAAAAGCATGCGTTTGCTGTTTTTCAGGGCCCACCACCACTTCCCCCTGGGCCCCCGCCTCCAAAACCAAACCGGGCGGTTGAGCCCCCGGTTTTAGAGCATGCTCCTAGGGCGCCGACCCGCAAACCTCCGAAATTACCCGGTATTTTCTGTACCACTTATCTTAAAAAAACGTTATGTTACAGTAAAATGTGTGTGGGTTATAACATTACGTTATGTAGCAGATATATTCAAAACTTGACATGCTCTTTAATAACACCATGCTCTTTAATTTCACATGTATATCATACCAAACTTTATATTTCGTTGTTTCCTTTCCTAAGTTAATGATGCTATGTGTACGGACGTGATTTCACATGCCCATGTGCATGAACATATTATTTTTTCTCTTTTGATTATTGTTTTTTCTCTAATTCAATAAGCTTGGGCGAGTTTGTTCGTTAAGTACGGCAATACATGATGATTCCCGAAAGTAGGTATGAGCACATAGTCGAATACGACTTGAATACGTGGGTTCGCCCATGAACACATGGTAAGGTTACCTAAATCTTCGCGATATGATCTAATATGTGTTTAAAACAGAAAACAATATCCAACAAACGAATGAATTATCAAACATAGTGTGTGCACTGATGTGGCTTTTTAATTTCTGTTTGAAGTTTATTAAATATGCAAACTGAGAGAGCACGCATAAGAGCAAGTTTCATAGATATTATACGGCTATTATGCTGTTTATATACCATACTCGCTTTAACGTTTACACATGTCAGGTTCGAAATAATTCGTTTTCTTTACACTCATGATCGCGTTAAACGTTAATTATACACGTTTTCATTCTCAATGTATATACATGTACAGAATCACGACAAATGTCAAATACAATACAGAAAATGCATAGTTATTTCATTGATCTATAAACATATAATGGATTGAATATAACTGATTTAAAATTAACGTTTTCAAACTATTATTAAATCTTTTCCCCAGAATATGCTGTCCTATTTATAGCTGAGCTTTCTTTACCTTTATCAATGATAATCAGCGAGGACTGGCTCGGTCTTTTACATAGGTCGCCATTGTAAAGAATTTTTTCACGGTATGATAACTTAGACGAGCTGCTTTGCAGCATCGTCAAAAAGTAATATTGTTTGCACATATTCATTACCCACAAATATGACTTGTCACACATTCATTTTCTCTAAATATAGTGTTCACATGGATTCATTTGTCACCAATCATAACGGTCACAAAGGCCCTTTGCTCACAATACATATGTGTTCACACACAAACACACACACACGCATCCGCTTTTCACAATATATATTTTTCACTAAAACATCCACAGTATACGAATAACATAGTCGACACACATCCATTGATCACGAATCCATTTGTCCAAACACATCCATTGTTCTCGAATCATTTGGTCCACAAACATCAATTGTTCTCGAACCATATTGTCCATACACATATATTGTTCTCGAATCATATTACCCACACACGCATATTTTGTTCTCGAATCATATTGTGTACACACACAGATATTGTTCTCGAATCATTTTGTCCACAAACATCAATTGTTATCGAATCATATTATCAACACATGTATTGTTCTCGAATCATGTTGTCCATTCACATTTATTGTTCTCGAATCATATCGTCAATACACATGAATCGTTCTCGAATCATATCGTCAATACTTTTATATTGTTCTCGAATCATATTGTCAACACACATATATCAAATCATATTGTACATACACATATATTGTTCACGAATCATATTGTCCACACATATATATTGTTTTCGAATCATTATATTTTTCCACACATATATATTGTGTTCGAGTCATATTGTCCATACCCATATATTGTTCTCGAATCATATTGTCCACACACATACATAGTTCTCGAATCATATTGTCCGCACACATATATTGTTCACGAATCATCTTGTCCATACACATATATTGTTCACGAATCACATTACCCACACACATATATTGTTCTCGAATCATATTGTCCACACACATGTATTGGGCACGAATCATATTGTCCATAAACTTTCATTGTAAACGAATCATATTGTCCACACATATATTGTTCACGAATCATTTGATCCACAAACATCCATTGTTCACGAATTGCATTTCCCACATACATATAGTGTTCACGAATCATAATTGTGTTCATGAATCATGTTGTCGACAAACATATTGTTCACAAATCAAATTGCCCACGCATATATATTGTTCTCGAATCATAATATTGTTCTCAAATCATATTGTCCACACACATATATTGTTCACGAATCATCTTGTCCATACACATATATTGTTCACGAATCACATTACCCACACACATATATTGTTCTCGAATCATATTGTCCACACACATGTATTGGGCACGAATCATATTGTCCATAAACTTTCATTGTAAACGAATCATATTGTCCACATATATATTGTTCACGAATCATTTGGTCCACAAACATCCATTGTTCACGAATTGCATTTCCCACATACATATAGTGTTCACGAATCATAATTGTGTTCATGAATCATGTTGTCGACAAACATATTGTTCACAAATCAAATTGCCCACGCACATATATTGTTCTCGAATCATAATATTGTTCTCAAATCATATTGTCCACACGCATATATTGTTGACGAATCATAATATTGTTCTCGAATTACATTGTCAATACTCATATATTGTTCACGAATCATAATATTGTTCTCAAATCATATTGTCCATACACATATATTATTCACGAATCATATTTTCGCACACATATATTGTTCTCCAATCGGATTGCCTACACCCATATATTGTTCACATGCCACATTGCTAACACACATATATTGTTTTCGAATCATATTGTCCACACACATATATTGTTCACGAATCATATTGTTCACATACATATATTGTTCATAAATCAAGTTTTTTACACACATCCATTGTTCACAAATCATTTCGCCCACACACATATATTCGTAACGAGTCAATCATTATACACAAATAAAACTTACCACACATATCCAGCGTTCACGAAAATTGCCTACACACATCTATTGTTAACAATTCATATCCCACAAATAGCCATTGTTAACAATTCATATTGCCAACACACATACATTGTTAACAATTCATATTGCCTTCACACATACATTGTTAACATTTCATATTGCCTACACACATTCATTGTTAAAAATCATATTGCCTACACACATCCATTGTTAACAATTCATATTGCCTACACACATCCATTGTTAATAATTCATATTGCCTGCACACATCTATTGTTAACAATTCATATTGCCCACACATAGCCATTGTTAACAATTCATATTACCATCACACATACATTGTTAACAATTCATATTGCCAACACACATACATTGTTAACATTTCATATTTCCTACACACATATATTGTTAACATTTCATATTGCCTACACACATTCATTGTTAACAATTCATATTGTCTACACACATCTATTGTTAACAACTCATATTGCCTACACACATTCATTGTTAACAATTCATACTGCCTACACACATCCATTGTTAACAATTCATATTGGCTACACACATCCATTGTTAACAATTTATACTGCCAGCACACATCTATTGTTAACAATTCATATTGCCCACACATAGCCATTGTTAACAATTCATATTGCCAACACACATACATTGTTAACAATTCATATTGCATACACACATACATTGTTAACATTTCATATTGCCTACACCATTCATTGTTAACAATTCATATTTCCTACACATATCCATTGTTAACAATTCATATTGCCTACACACATCTATTGTTAACAATTCATATTGTCTGCACATAGCCATTGTAAACAATTCGTATTGCCCACACACATCCATTCTTTACAATTCATATTGCCTTCACACATACATGCAAACCCACTCATAGTCATTGTTCATGAATATATATATATATATATATATATATATATATCGTTTACGAATTATATTGCCCACCTACATATACTGTTTACGAATCATATATTCCACACACATTCACTGTTCAAGAATCATAATGTCCATATACATTCATTGTTCACGAATACATTTGCACACATATTCATTGTTCAAGAATCATATTGTCCATACACATTCATTGTTCACGATTAAAATTTCACACATATTAATTGTTCAAGTATCAGATTATCAATACACATATATTGTTCACGCATCATATTGTTAACACCGAACAATTGGTCAAGAATAATATTGTCAACAGACATTTATTGTTCACAAATCATATGAACTCACATAGATTATTTTACGAATCATATTGTCCACAGTAATACTATGTTCACGAAACATATTGTCTACAACATACATCGTCAACGAATCGAATTACCCACACGCATACGTTATTCTCGAATCATTTTTCACAAACATATAAAATAAGGATCCCCCATTTATATGTACTATAACAAATACAGTACAGCAGGTTCTGCATGAAGATGGAAAAAAGACGTTATACGCTTGAATATTTGTATATCAAAACAGCTACGCAAACTGTGGCCGTTTTTCATTTCCCTGCATTTTCTAATATGTTTGCAATTTTACAGAAATTCCCCTTTGACTAGTTTACGCGTATATTTTGTTCCCGCCCAGAAGCAACGTATTGACAATTAACCCATTTATGCCGAGTGGACTCTCCCATCCTTCTAAATTGGACAATTCATTTCAAAAATTAGGGATGTCTGGTACATTTATTTCTATTTTTTTAGAATATTTCTGACATAATTTTTTTCAGCAAACAGCGCAGACCCTGATGAGACGTCGCATCATGCGGCGTCTCATCTGGGTCTACGCTGTGTGCCAAGGCCTTTTTTTCTAGACATAAATGGGTTGTTTCCCAATGTGTTCACGTGTTTCTGTTTCTAGTACTCATGCGAGTTTATTTAATTTATTTACAGATTTGCAGAATGCAGTCACGCAGCAACTGACCAGTGCATTAAAGTACAACACGAAGGCCCCTATGACCGTAAGTGAACTGAATGTGCGCATGAGCGATTTCAAGAAATCCACTGCGCTTAACCCATTTATGCCTAGTGGACTTTCCCATCCTTCTAAATTGGATCAAGTTATTTCGAAAATTAGGGATTTCTAGTATACATGTATTTATTTCTATATTTTGAATATTTCTAACAGAAATTCCTTAAAGCAAACAGCGCAGACCCTGATGAGACGCCGCATCATGCGGCGTCTCATCTGGGTCTGCGCTGTTTGCCAATGCCTTTTTCTAGACGCTATGCATAAATGGGTTAAATATGAAATAACCTTAAATAAATAAACACGTAACGAAGGAAACAATTAAACGATTTATGTAGATGTTATGAAAATAAAACACGTATTTAACAAACAATATTCAAAGATTAACATCAGTGAATCCGGGTTTAATGTGTTCGGTTTGGACATTTAAAGGATTGTAGACTGGCAAAAACACGCCGTTTCTGACAAATAACTTTAACATTAAAGTCCCATAAACACTCACAATCAACGAATATTTTGTTAAATATTTCGTAAAATAAAGTTAACCCATAAACAAGCAGTGCTCTTTATAGCAATAGCCAAAATTTCAACGTAAGATCTGATATGGTAACATAGATTTAAAGATAAAAAAATGCTCGTTTTTATTATTTCTTTGACAATATATTCCACGTGAATTTCCCGCGACGATATCCGAACACTTACGTGCGAACGCGAAATTGGCTTCGTGAAGCGTCGGATGCACGACGTAGTTCTCACTAGCTGCCCCAAGCCAATCTCGCGTTCGCTCGTAAATGTTATGATGTCGTTTCGGGAAATTAACATGGAATATAATTGTCAGACAAGAAATAAAAACTAGAATTGTGTATCGCGTTAAATCTTTTATTACCAGACCACAACCAGCGATGAATTGTTGCCTATTGCTATAAGGAACACTGATACTTTAATATGTTAACTTTATTTTTCGAAATATTTTACGAACTAATCGTTGATTTTGCGTGTTTATGGGGCTTTAATTTTGTGTAATGATTTCTGTATTACAGTCCCCTCAGTCTCAACGCCCACGAAGAAGAAAGTAAGTAATCGCATTATGTGTTTCCTCGCTTACCGTCTGGTCGTTTATTATCAAGCAGACGGTATTATCCGATAATTTGGATTATGTAAATCATACATATAGAATGGCTCAGTATAATTTACTTTGGATAGCCTGTCGTGCACTCGATCTTCTGCCTTACGCTTAAAAATGTAAGAATGCATTCAATTTTATAGCATGTGTATCAGTTTGTATTATTATCATATTCTTATACTTTCTTACTCCTATACTATTTATAAAAAAGACCAAGCGTTTGAGATAACGCCCAAAGCATGTGTTTGCATAAAGATACATGTTAATTCCAATTCACCCAATTATCATTACACAAATATATATACATGTACTATCTTAACGGAGGTGATATTGATAAAGAATTGCATTTTAATATCTTAAACTTTAATTAATTTTAATAGATTGTTAATTGTATTCTAATGAAGAGTTAGACAAGGTCAACTATTACCTGGATAGTATAGTGTATTAACTGTATTTATAAAAAGCTAATTATAAATATATCAACTTAGTTACGATGTTTATATAATTTACCCTTTCAGTGCGGGAACCGAATTTTGAAGGCCTTTGCAAACAGTTTGGATCCAGATGAGACGCCACACAACGTGGCGTCTCATCAGGATCCAAACTGTTTGCTATTCTGATAATATTCTTTGAAAAAAATCGAAGAAAATGCTAATTTTAGAAATTCAGCAGACGACATTTTAGCAGACGACAAATTTCCCAGCATGCAAAGGGTTAAATACGCTAGAAAATATTCTCGAAAAAAAGAAAACGCCGCGTTCTTGGAAAACTGCTCTTAATTCATGTGCCGTCCAATGCTTATCAGTGACAACACTGTCCGCTGTCACTGGATTTTCGGTTAGAAGATACATTCTTTTAAAACTAATTTCCATAAAAGCAGACAGTGTCGTTACTCAGCTACAGGAATTCTGCCAAGTTTTTCCAGAACGCGGCCCAATGTTTGACTTTTCTGCGCTCAGGATCTTGACTTATTATGTCCACCATTCTACTGGTGGACATATTGTTTTTGCCCTGTCTGTTGGTTTGTTGGTTTGTTTGAGTCAAACTTTAACATTTGCCACAACTTTTGCAATATTGAAGATAGCAACTTCATATTTGGCACGCATGTGTATCTCATGGAGCTGCACATTTTGAGGGGTGAACGGTCAATGTCAAGGTCATCCTTCAATGTCAAAGGTCAAATATATGGGGGGACATAGTGTTTCATAAACACATCTTTTTCTGTTGGTTATTGGTTTATCACCAACTACATAGTAACCGGGTTAGCACTTTAGTCAATCACTTAACAACGTTAATACGGCGTTCTTGTAGATGTCCATTATGTGGTAACACCGTACAGGATGACAGAAGTAAAACGTGTCCGCTTGGTCACGAGATGTAAGTATGACCTGCCACGTGATTTAGAGATTACAGAATAAATCAAATAAAAACTTTAGCGGCATAAACGTGGGATCTATCAAACAATAAAAGTGAAGTGATATGTTTTTAATTTTCATGTTTTCAGTTGTCAACATAAAAAACTGTATGCATGCCTGTCATCTTTATTTATATCATCACGCAACTGCTTTTGTTTGCTGCTAACTATACCGCTTGTAGTGTTGCATGAAAACTGGAATGTTAGACAATATGCTAAATTATAGCTTTGCCTGTGTCTTGTGCACAATGCAGTCTGTAGAGTGCAGTGTTAAATGATTAACGTCGTTTTTGTATTACTTAATAAAAATAGCACGTATACTATTGACACAAAAATAACATAGCGCGCCATTATGTACACTTTTACTTAGCACTTCAGCCATTCAAATAGCATTTACTGTACGTTAAAGACATCAATTACCGTAATATCAGTGATGTTTATTTTCCAGTGGTAATGCGTGGTATCTTTATTACAAATGTGAAGTAAAAATTGCCTTAATAGATATAGCATTGTGAACAATATATGAACTCATTCATGATTAAAATACGACTCTGTGTAAAGTTGCCTCCGCATAATGTTATGGTCGTAATTAGATCGTCTCCATCATTATTGCTTACCTTTCGATGAGTTTTCTTTTTTGCAGAGGGTCGTATGAACGGACAAGTCCAATACCAAACCAGCCAATGCAGGGTGGCGGGTCGACGGGAGATGTAAATAATCTAATCAGAAAATCCGTTACGATAGGTCAAATAATTTGTGTGTAAATAAAATGAAAGAAAATGTAAAGATAAAGAACTTCATGTAATGATGATGATGATGATGATGATGATGATGATGATGATGATGATGATGATGATGTGAATGATGATGATGATGATGATGATGATGATGATGATGATGATGATGATGATGATGATGATGATGATGATGATGATGATGATGATGATTTCAGGAGGAGCCATCCTCGGAAGGGGAGGAAGAAATAGACATGGCCAACTATTACCTGGAATGTAAAGACAAACAGGAGGCCACTGAGTATGTTATAGAAGCTTAAAAACGAACAATTAGAGTTAACTGCTGATATTTACAAAGCTTCTATGAAGGGAATGCTTTATTGAGCCTCGTTCTGGGAAAACTGGGCTAAATGAATATGCGTAAAGTCTCTTCCCTGATTAGCAGTCAGCCAGACGACACTTTCCGCGAAAACTGGATTTTCGTTTAGAAGAGACTTCCTTTAAACTAAAACATCCACACATGTTTAAACTGTCATAACTGATTAGCCTGTGTGGACTACACAGGCTAATCTGTAACGAAACTTAACGCGCATGCATTAAGAACCGTTTTTCCACCACGATGCACAATTTATGATATACCTATGGTAAATTTTATGGTCAAATTTCAATTTGTTAATTCCATCAGCACAGACAAAACGTTAAACCACATCTACACTTGAAAATGGGCTTATCATTAAGAGTCGAAGCCCGAAGAAACTGTTCTATACTTAAGAATCGACTATGGTTTTCCTCGAAAAGCTTTGTAAAAGGTGGTTGAGTTCTGTTGATATTGGTGTTGTTTCGAATTATTTTACTAAAAACATAGTGAATACAAATGAGACCATATTGTCTTTAACTGACAGCCCAGATGTTCTTGTTTTGGCATTTTAAAGTTAACTATTTAAGGACATGTGCTTATGATATCAAGCAAAACTCTATGTTTAAGGCAAGCATAATATACCCCAGCCTTTCTGTATTCACACTGAGTTCGCATTACTCTCTTGCCAGTATTATCCAAGCCCTTGGGGACGAGGGAGTATACCTTGTAAGGCCAGGCGACACCGTCGAACAACGGGTGCGTAACTCCATCACCGCTCTAAAGAAATTGCAAACTTGTTTATAATTCATTACTAGAATGACTCTCGCAATAACTACAATTGGACTAAAAAAAATATCAAAAAATTGTTTGAGTAAAGGCAAGGCTAAAACGCAGCATCATAACCATATTATCTAGAGTTGTTGCTGTTAGTGATGATGGCTATTGATAATTGTGTTTATTATGATGATGTTTTTGTTGATGATTGTGATCATTCCGATGCTGCTGCTGGCGATGCTGCTTCTGCTTGTAATGATGGTGATGATGATCATTTTGTTGCTATAATGTGTTTTCATTCAATTTACACAAATTTATGTCTTACAGGTTCTGGTAGTATTTGCGGACAATCAAATGAAGAAGTACAGAATTAAATACGAGGTAATGATATAATGAACACGTTTTTTCCTGTTGTGATTACATGAATTATTTCTTTTAATTCCTACTTAATCATTGTGCAAGTAGCGGGAACTGAAAACGTAGCTTTATACATAATTTGTCTTTACAAAAATCAACAACTTTAATTAGAGTTATGGTATAATAGAACCTGTGCCGTTTAGCAATTTTTCACCAGTAAAACAATACATATCCGAACATTGCCGTATTTCATTGCCAGAACAAAAAATATTTCTTGGCGGAGGCCGGTCACCACGACAACTCGATAGAGAGGCTCGTGCGTTACTACCACACTCACAACCTCCCCACGGTGAACGCGAAGCTGCGCACCCCCTTCCGGTTGCATCCACGATATCCCGATTTAAACCTAGAGTGATCTACCTTGACGGAATTAGAGTGTAACCTGTATTTTTTCCGGTGATAATTCAGTGCTTTGTAATTATTGCAAACCTAATGTTTTGTGTTTATGTTGTCTGGCACACAAATGACACAATACGATCATCTAGTATGTTTTCTCTTGAGTCTGCGTCTCTATTATCTCCCTTTGTTAAAGTAAAAGTTAAAAAAAAGAAATTGCTTTTTAAGCTAACGTCTGAATTATAATGTAATACCACAAATTGAATATTTTCGGAGTCATTAGTAAACATGTCATTTTGGCATAACTATTGTGAGTTTATTTTGGCGTTACTGGATGAACAAATATATTTCGATTACGAAAATGTGGATCTTTCCCAAATGAAACCGACTGTGGTAACCAGAATTCGGCGATTGAGATCCGTGCTAATGATGCCAATGGACAAATCATGAAGCATAGAAGATACCTTTCTCTCGGAAAAGTTCCATTTTGCGTGACGAAGATATGGTTTTCAAATTTAAGTGAATGTCCATTTCAACTTGAGTGGGAACTTAATGGAAATCGTCATTCGGAAGTTTACAAACATAAACCAAACAAAACGCAAAACGAGATCTGAAAGTGTTCAGAGATCCGAAGCAACTATTATGTTTTCGTTGACTCAGCGTCATGCCATGTCAGCATATTGGGAAACAAATGATGAATAGTGAACTTTTTTTGAATGTTATTGATTTTTAGGCAAACATTGTCTTTTGCTCTTGAAACCCTGATTGATTTGATTCAGAAACTATTATTTGTATTTGTTTTTTCATGAACAACTTTTCAACGGACCTATTTACATTCTCAGATATTGAAATATGCTGGTGTACTTTACGTTCATGACACAACACGATATGTGGTATACTGGTATAATCATTGACATACGTCCGTCTGTCTGTCCGCATGTCTGTCTGTCTGTCCTTAGACAAAAGTTGAGAATTTCCTCGAAACGTTTCAGCGTACAACACTTGCTTCGATAATCCCTTATGATAGGATGTTGTGCATGTGCGATCTCTATCGTCCTACATAAACCAAAACTAAAGTTGTCCCCATTTGTCAACTTCGAATTCATGTAATATTATTAGTTCTACATACTTTTCTCTGAAATCATAAGGCATAAATGTTTAATATTTGCTATTTAAAAGTGTATTGTGGTTCTTTACAAACTTTGTTAAAAAAATTCAAAACTAGCCACGCCATGGATTCAATTTTATTTATAGTTACAACTTGCTACATATTACTACACGAGGCCCCGGGGGTATTCGTCACAATTATGACATATTATAGTTTGTACTTATATTGACCGTGATATTGTTATGTTGTTCAATTAAACAATTTGTTTCATGAACTAACTGATCTAAACAATTAATGTTGCTTATCTCGAAAGTGCTAGTTTGTAGTGTGGTGGTAGAAAGGATGTACTAGTATACAGGGTGCAGAATAAACGGTGTTTTCTGGCGTTTACACACGGGCTGGATAGAATGTTAAGAACTTAATTTTTGCAACCATCTCAAGTAATTGAAATCCATTTGCAAAATTCTATAGTGCATAATAGACAGTTTTTCTTCCAGTTTGTACCGATATCTTAAGGTATAAGAATAAATCCTTTAATACGTCTAAAATCGGTGAAAAAAACTTCACGTTGCGTGCAATGAATGCAGTAAAAATGGAACTTTTGAACAAGAGCACATGCTTACTAAATAAAGTAATTCTGATGTATTTTATATTGCCATAAGCAGCATAAAAATCTGTCTTTTATGCACTAGTTGAAATTCTTAAGAAAACTTGTTTAAACAAAGTTATTTGAAATAAAGCACAACTTACCGTCGTGTTTTAAATCCATTAAATTTAAAAGGTGGAACCCCAAAAAGTCACGTGATCTTGCACCTTGCATACACAATGTGAACATTCAACTGCACCAGCAGGTGGGAAACCTTATTGTTCCATACACTCTTTTAAATGCTTTCCTTCTTTTTAAGTTTGATTAATACTATTTTGTCATAAATTTATAATAAAGTCATCTACATATAAAACATAATGCATGTTTGAGTTTAAGTACCGGTATTATTATTGGCCTTAGATCTGTATCACGGTGTATATGCATATCGGTGGCCTCTCTGTCAAAATGCTGCCTCTCTGTTCATTCTCGGCTGCCTCTCTGTTATATACAAGAAAACGGATGATCGACATTCACAAAACATGTAAGAAAATATAAAATTAACCCGTAAACACATTTGTGCATAAAAAGAGAAGATCCATGAGTTGAAGCATATATCCAGCTAAATGTTCACAGTATTCCGCAAGTCCAAACACTTATCACAACCTCTATCGAAGACTAGATAGGCTACCCGTGCCAGAAAAGTGAGCCGATCGAGAGGCTTTACTTGCCACAACGAAAGCGAAAGTAGGCATTTTTTAAGTAAAATTGATGAAAATTACTATATAGCGTACATTGAACGTAAAGAGTTGATCATAAAGATGCTATCAATGACACTAGATATTAGACATATTAGGGAAAAGCTATGATAAAAAGTCATCAACTCGGCATGTATGCACGATTGTTCCACCAACCTCGTCATCATTCCATCTTCGATAGAGGTTGTAATATGTGTTTGGACCTGCGGAATACTGTGAACATCTAGTTGGATATATGCTTCAACTCATGGACCTCCTCTTTTTATGCACAAATGTGTTTACGGGTTTCAATTTTATATTTTCTTACATGTTTTGTAAATGTCGATCATCCATTTTCTTGTATATAACAGAGAGGCAGCCGAGAATGAACAGAGAGGCAGAATTTTGACAGACAGGCCACCGATATGCATCTACACCGTGTGTATTGTTTATCGTATTTTGTATTTTGTAAATTGAGGACAGGCCATCAGTTGAGCTTGACATCATCTGGAATTTTATTAGAACATAGCCTATCAATTTATTTTTCACGAAACAAATTATTTTCATACACTGTCGCTAGCGACGGGATTCGCATGGTTTGCATAAGATCTATGTGTTGTATGTGATATGTCAACTAGTTGAGGTCTAATAAAGAAAAGATGGATTTTTTTCTTTCTCTTTTCAACTAAAAATTGCATGTTATTAACATTTTTTAACTTTGATTCAACAGCTTGCTGAATGTATGGTTTATTAAGATAAAGTCTGGTTAAATATGCATAAAATATGTGTTTAATATTTATTTGTATACTTTGTGTAATAAACAATTGAAATATGCAAACACTACCTTCTGTTTACCCCCGCCCCTCCTCAATTATCGCGGTATTATATTCTTGTTTACTGGCCCCGCTGTGGTAATAGGGCAGTTAGCATTTTAAGCGATGACCACAGATACACCAGAAATGCCTGGTTCTCTTATTGGTTGGTACACGCGCTCCTCGCCAATGCGAATCGGGTTCAATGCCCGTTCCACGTAGCGCAGCACATCGGCAAGATGCTTAAAGACTAGAAAATAATTTAAAAATACATATGGCCTAGACAATTTAAACTTGTATGTACCAGTTATGCGTGGGGACGAGCCTGTGCTTGCTAACGTGCGTAAAGTTGATTTATGCAGTCAACAACTATTTAAAACAACGCTTTAATCGTTACAAAAACGCATTATTTCATGAGTAAGGCTTGCGAGAGACGTTGCCGATGGATAGGCAGCATCCTTGGAAAGCAATTCGACGAGGCAATCTCTCACTATGAACACAACAGCGACGAGAACGTTAGGGTGGCCTGACCATCCTTGGCGCCGCGACCCGGATGCAGATGCTCAGCAGATGGACAAGACGCAGCTGGACAGACTCGCCCAGAACCGAGACGCCATTCAGAAAGCTGGTCGGCGTCCCAGATGGGACCACCGGCGAAGATGATATGAGATGATGGCATATCATATTATACCATTATCCGTTCTGTATAGAAAATTATCATTCACCCGTATTGTCTTTCATTATGATTCTGGTGAGGATATTTTTTTTTTGACAAGGCCAAATCGACGATAAGGGCCTTTATTGCAGTCAATTTTGCGACCGTTTTACGGAAATAGACATATGTATTCGAAACCCGACTAAATGCTTAGTTTAAAACTACCGGTATTTATTTTACATCGAAGCCTAAGGCTTATTTGAAACGCTCTCGAGTCCGTTTGCTGGGACTAGAACCCGTACTTGGTGTCAATCGGTGAGATCTTTAGAATGCTCCCACAGTGGGGATCGAACAAATGAACTCCCGGTCGCTAAGCGGACACCATATCCAATACGCCACTGTAAAATGTAAGAACATCGTGCAGAAGGTGGCGGGTCGGGTATTATGTTTAATACACCAATCAGACGCAAACAATAAGCCGTATGTCTGTGGGTCATGTTGTAGGCGGTTGCATTCAGATGCCCGAGCTTTGGAATTGTCTTCAAATCAGGTAAGCGCGTTCGGCTCCTTGTGCGTTTTCACCGTTCCAATAGTAAGAGCAGTATGTGCATCGCTCTTTGAAAACCTGGCGTCATCCATGTGCGTTATTTGCCGTCCAAACTAAGACTGTGCAGTCCGCGCAGGCTAATCAAGGACGACACTTTCCGCCTTAACGGAATTTTTGCCAAGAAGAGACTTCCTTTAAACGAAAAGTGTCGCCCCAGATAAGACTGTGCGTACTGCAAAGGTTAATCTTTGACGACACCTACGCACATCATGCATTATGCCCATTTTTCTAAGAACGCGGCTCATACGCGGTGATAGTGTTGAGGTCACCCGTAATGTATTATATTGATCAATATCAATATGTATATCTGGATATTCCTGCTACAATACGATTAAGCTTTTTGCACACGATGAACATTTATACATCACGCCACAAGTGGTCGTGGCACATGTTAAACAAGAAAATCAATGGAAACAGCGTAATGAATGCAAAACAACACATCACTAGTACATCATAGAGGTAATTCCTATGTGCACTGTTAGCTGTCGTGTCGTATTCTTCACCAATATAAACATCAATACCAACGTCATTTTTTTCTCAAAATAATCACTATTATCCTCATCATCATCCCCATAATCATCAGCATCATCAGTAAAATTTGATGTAGAATAACCTTCATCGACCTCATTTTATAAACACCCTGATGCATCATACTGGTAATTCATGTAAATTAATAATTTAAACATATGAATAAAACATATTATTTTATTTCTCAGGCATATTTTTGCTTGTTTGCATATATTAAATTAAAATGAAATCAAAATCGACACATATTTTATACAATTACACGTGCAAAGAGTAAGATTCATATGTTTAAATGTCAATTTTAATGACAATGGTAATTATAGACAATAATTGAAATGTAATACTCTCAGGTCATTTTGTCCGAGATCCTGTCAACATAATTTACATGGAAACACACTTGATACACATTTACACACATATTTCAGTGCAGTTCACGTATCTCTGTTGTTCAGAACGAACTGAGATTTTAACCACATTTTTTTATAAAACAATGAGATAATAACATTACTTGATTTGTAGACAACTTAAAATGCTTTCCATAATGCCACATACCTCAACTACACGTTTGGAATACAATCACCAAAGCGACAGTTGAAAATAAATATAATTATATTCTATTGAACAGAACAGTTTATTGAGTAAATCAAGGCCTCCGGCCCATAATACATAGCATAATGACATAATGCAATACAATTTAAGAGTTGTGCCCATGATATATAACACAATAACACCAAAATTAATTATACAGTTTCAAAAGTTGTGTAATTTTAAATTTCAAAAGGCGAATGGCAGGCTTGTCGGAACTCCTTAGACATAAGACCCGTTTTCGCAATACGTGGCTCAGTTTTAAAAGCACGTCCAATAACATGACAACAGTATTGGTATAAATGAAAAAGAAATGTCTTGATAACACTTACAAACATTATGTAATAAAAAAAACAAGTTGGAACTAAGACATAAGACCCGTTTTCGCAAAAAAAAGTTGTGTCAAGCTTCAATTTTCATGAGATATCAATAACATCAAGCGGTACACATAAAGAGAGATTTTCCAAACAATATCAGCATCCTGAGAAGACATCAGTACATAGAAATCTTGAGGATCAGTACCATGTGTATACCAGTTAAACAAGTATGAATTTCTAACATCATAATATTTATGACATTTAAAAAAGGCATGAAATTCACAATCAATAACTAACGTGTTTAAATTTTGTAGGCAATAACTACATATACGGTTTTCTTTCAATATACCACTATGTCTACCGAGTTCAATTTTTAATTTATGATTTGATAATCTAAATCTGGACATGGCTGCACGGTGTTTGAAATAAATATCTTATAACAAGTATTTCTCAACATTTAAAAGACTTTTTAAAGTGCCTATAGTGATAACATCTACTCGAATTTTCAACAGAAGCGTGCCAGTCTTGCGTACAGCAGTCGATAACACGCTGTCTAAATATTCTAATAAAGCTATTTATGTTTCCGACATCTTGACTTATCCATATGAACCCAAAGCCGTATTTGTATAAGAAAGTTTTAACATTGGTTACCCAACATTTTCTGCCTACATCGTCAAGCGATTTTAACATATTGTAACATTGTTTTGGATATCTGTGTGATGGCATGGTTAATAAAGTACACCAGTATCGAATACAATTGATAAAGTATGTCGTACATAAAGGTAATCTACCACAGTCCCCTAGAACCATACACGTGTTTGTGTTTTTTTTTTGCAACATGTAGTATATTTTTGCAATATTTGTTTTGAACATTTTCAATAGAATCAACGTATTCATAGCCCCAAATTTGGGACGCATAACAAAGAATTTGCTTCACCATAGAGTCAAAAATTTTAAATGAGTCTGGAGTTGAAAAATAGCCAAAAGGTTTTTGAAATGATTTGATCGAAAATAGAGCTCTTTTAGCTTGTGATACTAGTTTTGAGTGGGCAGACGACCATGAGAGACCTAATGTTAGCAATATACCAAAATATTTATAAACAGAAGATACTTTGATTTTATTTCCACGATAAAACCAGTGTTCGCATTTGCGCAGAGGACCGCCATTTCGAAAAACGGTTATCTCAGTTTTGTCCAAATTAATTTCCATACCAGATTCATAACAAAATTGGTCAATAATATTAATTTGCTGTTGAAGTTTTGCCGCAGTTTCAGCACAACCGGCCACATCGTCTGCAAACATCAAACAAAGAATGTCTGTGATATTGTCAGTAATAAATATACCATTACTGCACCTGTTGCGTAAAAGGGAAGATAATTCATCAATGAATAGATTAAAGATGGTCGAACTTGATTTGTCACCTTGACGCGTTCCGATGTTACACGGGAAAAAATCAGTGATATGGTTTTGAATTTTGATACATGACTTAAGATTTGCAAAGAGAGCTTTAAGGATTCAAAAAAAGTTATCATGCACGCCTTTCTTCTCTAAGGAGATAAATAACTTGCTATGATTGATTTTATCAAATGCCTTACAAAAATCCACGTAGATGCAGTAGAAACGACCTCCTCTCTTAAAAAGGTATTTTTGTACCATTGCATGTAAACAGAAAATATTATCGACAGTTGAATAGCCCTTTCGAAAACCAGATTGTGATTCATCTATCTTGTTGTTATCTTCAGCCCAATTTGACAATCGATTATTTATGATGCCAGAAAATATTTTGTATAATGTGGTAGAAATGGATTTACCTCTGTAATTGCCAGAAATGTTTGTCGGACGGGATTTGTGTATAGGAGTTATGACACTAGAACCCCACGATAAAGGGATACTACCGGTTTCTAATATCTGATTAAATAGAAGTAACAGGATAGGAGATATGTCATCCGTGGTATATTTGAAAATTTCTGCTGGTATTCCATCAATACCGCTACTTTTCCCAAAAGATAAGGTAGAAATAGACCTTTGTATCCCCTCCATTGTGATTGGTTCATTTAAGACAATGGCAGTAGGATCAGCGAGATTACGTGAATTATCAGTACATGGGTCTACATTAGTAGCATTTTCATCATACAAAAGTCTGGAAAAGTTCTGATACCATTCAGACGGTGAAATACTATCATCTAAAGTCGCAATTGTTTTATCTTTTTTAAGAACTTTCCAGAAGGGCAGGGATCGTTTCTGGTGTCAAATAATACTTTTCTGTTGGATTCCTTAAATTCATTAACCGAGGATCGGCAATAAATTTTGAAATCATTTCGCTTATCTTTATATGTCCGTAGGTCAAGAGGAGAATTTGTTTCTCGAAATTTTCGTAATGCTTTATATTTTGTCTGCTTGAGGGTATCACATATCGAATTCCACCACGGGGGCTTGGAAAAGGTGTGTCTACTAAATTATTTGACCAGCATACACTGAGCTGCGTTATAGAACAAAGAGGTTATGGTTTCAACTGCTGAATTAACATCCTGAGAAATGCATTCTCGCAGTAAGTCATATATGGTTTGCAGTAAGTGTTTACAATCATCCATAAATTGTGTAAGTTTATCCTGTTTCCATTTAAATCTTTTAATAGGTAAAAGATTCCCTGTCATAATATTAACAGGTGTTGGGTTAGGTAGTTGGTTAGGCTTAAGCAAACATGAGATTGGGAAATGGTCAGATTCATCTCGATCGATCACACAAAAATCCTTTATGTAATAAAATAAACCGCAAGACGCTAACATGTAATCGACCACACTGGCGCCATCATTTGAGATACAGGTAAAATTACCACCAATACCACTAGAAAATCGCCCA
The DNA here is from genome assembly GCF_020536995.1 of Dreissena polymorpha. Taxonomy (NCBI): domain Eukaryota; kingdom Metazoa; phylum Mollusca; class Bivalvia; order Myida; family Dreissenidae; genus Dreissena; species Dreissena polymorpha. Next base: position 87,118,521 of record NC_068362.1, read on the forward strand.
TTTAGAAAGTGAACATCAAAAATACAACATAGGTTGACTAAAGACTTGCCAAAATTATTTGCACGGAGATTATCTCTGTTAGAACGAGGTAAATCAAAATAGCTAACTTCGTATTCAACATTACCAAAATATGAAACAATGTATCATCAGGTATGAAATCTAGGTAATCTTTACATCTGCTATTCATATCTCCTGCAATTGAAATCAATAGAAGTTCTATCTGACTTTCAACGCCCTATTTCAGACCAACCATATACGACAACCCCGCCTAAAAAACAAACTACCGCCCCGCCTAAAAAAACAAACTAGTACAAAAATGTCATAAAACAATGCAATGGATAAAAGAATTGAAATCCCAGATGTAATATAATAAAACATATCTTTATTAAGATAACGAGTTTAATAAATTCAATACAAAATGACCACGAATCTAAGATACTATTTATAACACGACCAACATTTTTTTCTTTATTTTATGCTCTTTTCACCTTTGTATTCACATTGTAAAAGAGTGTAACTGAAGAAATTCACTGGAAAAATGACGTCATTTCGTCACAAAAATGACGTCATTTCACAGTTATATAACTAGTGTAATAACACCCGTGTAATAAACAAAATTGAGCGTTACGTTATTTCACTCCTTAAACGTAAGTCATGTTATAAGTGCTGTTATATGTATGAATGTATGCAAATAAATATAAACAAGAGCAACGCATAACGGGTGCCAACGCTCGGCTGTGGGTGCATGAAGTTTCAAAGGTGTAGGTGGAAGCACTTTGATTTTGGAGCAAATGTCAAAGTTTTAGCACGACGCCGGCGGACGACACGACACGACGAGCTGGCTATGACAATACCTCAAGTTTTCTACGAAAACAGCCGAGCTAAAAATTGTTTCCCGAAAAAGGTACATTTTCAACACACACAAATCCGAAGTATTTGAGAAACAATAAAAAGTATTTCAAATGTATACGCAAACCAGAGGGCCTGAAAGGCTCAAAGTCGCTCACCTGAGATAACAAGATATTTTTGGGACAAATCTTCTGACCAAGTTTCACGAAGATCGGAAAATAAAAGTGGCCTCTAGAGTGTTAACAAGGTTTTACTAAAGCCATATAAGGAAAAATGCCCCGCCCCCTGGCAGCCATGTTTTTCAACCAACCGGCGTCATTTTTGAACTCATCCAAGATATTATCGGGATAAATCTTCTGACCAAGTTTCATGAAGATCGGACAGTAAATGTGGCCTCTAGAGTGTTAACAAGATTTTACTAAAGCCATATAAGGAAAAATGCCCCGCCCATTGGAAGCCATTGTTATCAAGCAAACATAATTATTTTCGAACTCATTCAAGATATTATTGGGATGAATCTTCTGACCAAGTTTCATGAAGATCAGACAATATATGTGGCCTCTAGAGTGTTAACAAGATTTTACTATAGCCATACATAGCCATATAACGAAAAATGCCCCGTCCAATGGCAGCCATGTTTTTCAAGCAAACGTAACCATTTTCGAACTCATCCAAGATATCATTGAAACCAATCTTCTGACCAAATTTCCTGAAGATTTGACAATAAATGTGGCCTCTAGAGAGTGAACAAGGCATATGTTGACGTCGCACAACAGACAACGCACGACGCACGACGGACAACGGACGACGGACAAAAGGCGATCACAAAAGCTCACCATGAGTACGTTGTAATCAGGTGAGCTAAAAACAAACGTTGTTTCACAGTTCTTAAAATTCTTTTATTAAAAGAATTATGGGATTCTGGTATGTTTTGTATTAACAAACAATTAATTTTGGTGTGAGATGTATATAGCATGGGAAAAACTTAGACTTGTTAACGAGTGCTTGTCTTCCATACAGTTTTTTCACACTTTGTTGATGTGATGACACGGTAGATTAATAATTTGATACACGTGTTTCCATCCAATACATTTAATAGACACCATCTTATGTGTTTTCAATATTGGTTAGAGTATACTAGAGACAGTAAATATCAACCCAATCGTCACACTTAATGCAAGTAATACTTCAGTATACTGAAAACATATTTACTATGCAACCATTTCTTACGGCATAAAAACCAACATATCTAGGCAATGCTATGGCAAATGCAATTATTGCAAAGCAGTATTTAAATCCACATCACAAAAATTCCATTTGCTCGTGTTCTATTTTGTTATTCACTTCCAATGACGTCAGGTCCGTTTCCGGTTCTGGAAGGAAAGGAATGAATTTCAGCCATCTTGATTTTCTCATCTCTGACGGCATCCATGGATTGTATAGTTCGTAGCCCTCGGAATACTTCTTGGTTATGCTGGCACCCGATTTAACACTGCTCCACGCGAGAATGCCTCGCTCTTTTTTGGTCCCTGCGATATCAATACGATAACAATCATTACCAAAATCGCACTGCCGTTCGCTTTCCTTCGGTTCATAAACATGCAGTTAAATTATTTTAACCCATTGGTAAAAAGTTTTAGTATAAGAATAAATGTCAATAAATAAGTATATTGAGTCGATAATTGTTAACATTCTTTTTAAACAGCTAGTAAAACACCACTCTTTGTCAAGATACGCCTCTCTGAACTTGTATTCTGAATCACAAGCTCGACCAGAAGTTAAAAAAAAAACACTGAATATTAAGCGCCAGTATCATGAACATTCTCAATTCTATAGCTCACCTCTAAGATGATATCGCCCCATTGGTGCAAAAAGGTACCATGTGATATTTAAATTGGATGTCACATCGTACATTGTTCCACCAATGTGGCGATATGTAAGTTTTCACTAAGCCGGGTGTTGAAAATGTCGGTCAGAACATGAAAAATCTCAAATCTCAGCTGCGACTATATGCACACATTCCTTTTCAAATCAGGTTTGAGTCAGAATAAGAATTAAAAAATCAAAGGATTTTATGAACACCAATCTCGTTGAGCATGATGGTAAAACTCTTTTCTAAATTGGAGGAAAAAAACTCAAAAATGAGTCAAATTATAACCTAAGTACGTTTTTGATAATTGCTTGAAATTCTTAGTAGTAAGTATCTAATTTGAATTAACCCTGGATGGGAACAGAATCGATGCGTCTTTGAATTTGTATAAAAATGTTCGCCATGTTATATCCCCCACCACTATTGTGGGGACATATTGTTGTTGCCCTATCTGTTGGTTTGTTGGTTTGTTTGTTTGTGTATTTGCGTCAAACTTTAACATTTGCCATAACTTTTGCAATATTGAAGATAGCAACTTGATATTTGGCATGCATGAGTATCTCATGGAGCTGCACATTTTGAGTGGTGAAAGGTCAAGGTCAAGGTCATCATTCAATGTCAAAGGTAAAATATATATCTTTAAAGCGGCGCCGAAGGGGACATAGTGTTTCTGACAAACACATATCTTGTTTTTAATTAATTTGTCGATGTAGTTTCTATGGGGTTCCTCAACAATAATTTGTGTCTCATTTTTTAACTGGGCTTTTGGCACGGGCTTAAAATGTCGTCCATGATAAGCAAGTGCAGCCCGCATTAACTAATTCGATACACTTTCCAGTTTAACTGCGATTTCGAAAAAAACGATGCTTCCTTTGAGAGAAAATTGCCATAAAAAAGGAAAGTGTCATCCATGATAAGCCTTATCTTGGGCGCACATTCATTAAGCCCAGTTTTCCCAGAACGAGGCTCATATTATCGAATCGTCTCTCTGTTCACATACAAATGCTCGCCATTTTTGTCTATTCCATTTATCTACTAGTTTTTACGGAACTCGTTTCCTCTAACTTGTCGTTTGTACACCTACCTGGTACAGTGTTGTCCAGAATAAAAGCACACAGCGCTCCAGCGAAGTTGGCATTGCCGAAAAACATCTTCAGAAAGTTACTCAGAGCAACGTTATCTGAAAAAAAAAAACACAGGCTTAATTATTTTATTTGGTTTTAAATTATTTATTGAAATAATTTGAGCATCATATATAAATTGATAAAAAAAAACTTAGAATCTACATAATCCATAAATGTATCCATACATTTCATAGTACATTTAAGAATTTAGCTCGTAAAACCCGTTTAAGCATTAGAAAACTTGTGGCAAATGATATAGCGTTTGTAAATTAAATTGTGTATAAAGTGATAATTCATAATAATAAAGTAGAAAAACGTAAGGCTGAGTTGGAATACAAAGAACGGTAACTGTAAAATTTGTGTTGTGAGTTATGCGTTGCAGTGGTGTGCAATTCTTATACATGCGTTTTATTGCGTTTTTTTACAATCTATGTTTTATGCGAATAAGCAAACAACATTTATTTCCATCAACAAATCTTCTACTAGATCTTTACTATAAACAAACTATACACATGCATATTTGGATTCGTAATAACACGAAGATTACACAATTCATTACAAACATCTTATTAACAATTTATTAGCACTATTTTGTCGAATAATATATTATATATAATTCAAATACATTCAAAGAACCACAAGCAGCTAAAGTGTTACCATGTACTTGTCAGCCGAACAGGGTACACCAATAATTAGTGCTATCCAACCTGTGCGTGCAAACTGTTAGTGTTTCCTAACCTGTCATGTCAATATACATTTGAAAGTGTCTCCGCGTCTGCCTGTTCTTATTATTAGTGTTTTCTCACCTGTTTTGATGATGTCCGGATTGGTCTCCACAAAGTGAGGGACCATAATGCCCACCGTCAGGGAAAGACCGAGAATCGCCAAATTGCGCGTGCTGTGCAATGAAATCTCGGTGAGGTTCGAGAGTATTACACCTGAAACGAGATCACAGTTTACATAACTACCACGGTTACACAAAACACGTGTACAGTCGAAGTTTTATTACAATACATATAATATTTAAACATTTATACATGTTTTAGCATTAAATAATAATTTGAGAGGTGAATTTAATAGTATCTTCGATTAATACAGGTAACAAAGAAAAGAAACCTAGGTCTGTGAAAACGGGACTTTATACATGTGCACAAAGTGTCATCCCAGATTAGCCTGTGCAGTCCGCACAGGCTTATCAGGAATAATACTTTCCGCCTAAACTGGATTTTCGCTTTAAAGAGACTTCCTTTAAATGAAAAATACACTAAAGGCGAAATGTGTCGTCCCTGATTATCATTTGCGGACTGAACAGGCAAACCTGCTGGGAAGACACATTCATAAGGTCAGGCTCATGTTATCTGTTTTAGCATTATATATATAATTGGAATTATGAATTGACAATACATCACATTTATTAAGGTAATAAAGGAAAAAGTATTCTGTGCACGCGAGTGAACATAAGACCGTACACAGCACGTCTTGTGGAAATCTTATTTTACGTACTTATTTTATTTTGATTCTTTTTTTTTCACCATAAGTGATGCACGTTTTATTGCAATTTTATTGCGAAATGAAATTCATTTAAATATGACGATTGCGATCCAGTGAAGATTTTTGGAAAACGCTTACATAGTTCTACAGCTGGTTACCCCAATCTATACGTCAAACAAACAATTTAATTACATTTAAGAAAAAATTAAAAGCTTATCTTTCTTTCACACTTTATGAAATAAATTGAACATGCTTCATGTTGTTTTAGTAAATAACATTAGTTTAATGTTTTAATACTGTTCTTGCATAAATGGTTATTGTAGTTTTATGTCTGTCATTTGTTTTTAATTATAATATATATCATTATATGTGCATGCATATATGATTCTTTATGTTTGGTTCTTATTGCACAAGATGAAATATGATGTATTTGTTGTAAATTGTATCTTGTTAGAAGACCTTGTTGAAAATAAGAAATGTATTATATAAATTGCATATTATGTAATTTCATCTGATGTATTTCTTAACAAGTCTATCTTCTTTAAGTAAAGATTTTATTATTATTATAAATCTGTTAAAGAAATATAAGCTTAAAGCTTACTTTTTTCATGTTGCAATAAAATTGCAATAAAACGTGCATCACTTATGTTAAAAAATGAATTTAAATAAAATGTGTGAGCGTATAACAATCAAACTACTTCTAATTGATTATTGTTACATGTATTTTTAAAATAAAATTTCTGACAGATTGAATGAGAGACTAAGAGCATATATCATGAGCATTCGAGAAATCGGGATCACAGTAATGCATGGGAACTTTACGCAGCATTCCGAGAAAACTGGACTAAAAGCATATGCGTAGTGTCTTTCGTGATAAGCTTGTGCAGTCCGTAACTTTTAAGTTTAAAGGAAGTCTCTTTTAAACGAATACCTCAGTGTTAGCAGAAAGTTGTGTACCTGTTTAGCCTGTGCGAAGTGCACAGGATAATATGGAACTACACTTTACACACTTGCATTAAGCTCAATTTTCCCAGAACTATAAATGATGAAATGTTGAATGTAGCAATGCCCCACACTCCTACCTATGAAGACGCCGGTAATGGAGAGCAGAGCGCCACCTAGGACGGGTTCCGGGATCATGATGAACAGTGCCGACAGCTTGCCTAGCAGCCCGATGGCCATGTAGATGACGCCTACCATGACGAACACCCAGCGGGAGGCGACCTAAGACCGGAAGTAGAGAGAGCAGAAACGTGTAAACAGAAGCGTCTTAGATGTTTAGAAATGTCCAATATAATTCATATCAGCAGCGCTGTGGAAGAACGGGGCTTAACACGTGTTAATAAAGTGCCGTCCCAGATTAGCCCGTGCAGACCGCACAGGCTAATCAGGGTGGACACTTTCCGCTTTTATCGGTGCCTCGTGTACAGGAAATCTCTTCCAAACGAAAATCCAGTAAAAGCGGAAAGTGTCGCCCCTGATAAGCCTGAGTCCCCTTTTCCCAGAGCGACGCGCATATAACGGAATGTTTAATATAATGCATAAACGTGCGTGACTTCTTCACGGGATAACGAAATACAAATTTCAACTTTTTGACGCACATTGAGACGCATGCCCCCGGAGCATATATTTTCATTGGGAAAAGAACTTAGTCAGACGTGAAAGTCGTTATTTTCGTTTTCGGTCGATATCGAATTAACCCGTTAACGGATGTTCAATGAAGTCATGCCGGCTCAAGGACAAGGAAAATCTTCAAGGTCAAAAAGTTTAGCCTTCTTTCATGACCGATCCATACCTTTAACCACATTATTTAGGGAATTCGTGCGATGTACAGAATGCAAGAGTCAGCGACGCTGGCTTAAAATGTCACCACTTAAAGGTAAAGAGTTAAGTCTTGGCGAGGGATAATGTGGTCCCTTCATCTGCCTTGTTATAATAAGATTAGTGTTGTTGTTTTTGTTGCAACAAGCATGCGTCGATTCATTGGTAACACATAACGTTCGACGGATTATTGTTGTTTTACCATCAGCTAAGTTCATTAACAAGGTAAGAACATCATAATGAAGTAACGGCTGTTACTTAGACATGACAAGGCAGCCTGGCCTAAGATGGTGCAAACAACGAATAACAACTTCTATATGCGAAAAAGAAATTTAAAGCAAAATACACGTATAAAGTATTTAAACCAAGTTCTTTATAAAAAAAAACTGCTCTTAATGATTTGTATGCGGACAATGTCGTCCGAGATAAGCCTGTGCGGACTTCCCAGGCTAATCTGGGGCGACACTTTACGCACATGCATTAGGCACCGTTTTTCCCACAATATAAAGAACATTACACTATGAAGTATGCGTTACTTCGTTAAGATACAGTCGCTTGACCCATCGTATATAGATACAAAATACCTGCAACGTTTCTCGACTTCTTATCCGAAAACCAAGCATGTAAGCGCGAAATATGGATTAAAACCATATACATTCGATGCTGCACACATTTTATACTTAAAACAAAATATCACATACAACATACGATTTTTCGTTTATTTGACACTCGCGATTGTTTTCGCAGACAGTTTCAACGACATCTCTTTAGTCACTTTAGTGAGCTACCACCGGTTAACAAAACATGATTTTCAAAGCGCATCATTGGTCGTTTAAAAAAACAATGCAAACGGGTTTAACGAATCGTAACTTTTCCTAGATGGTTAATTGCAACAGGTCTCCAGAACGCCATATCGTTGTGAAAATATGCAAGGCGAAATACTGTAAACAATTTAGGTCGTCGTGCACGCAAAGTAGTTGTCAACGGAGTCCAGGATGGAGAGCACAGTAGCGAGAAGGCAGCCCACCAGAGCGTTCGAGCTGAATGAAATGGCGCCAAACTGACCTGAAAGAGACAAGAGCGTTCGAGCTGAAGGAAATGACATCAAAATGAACTGAAAGAGACCACATCGCTCGAGCAGAAGGAAATGGCACCAATATGACCTGAAGTAAAGTGTTCTACAATCATTAGCGTTTAATTATTAGCGTTATTTTATTATGAGCGTTAGTCCATTATTAGCGTAAGTCAATTTTACAGAACCGTTAAATATCATGGGGAAACAACAGAACTATACTATGATTGTCAATGTTCACTAAAATAAATAGCATGATAAGTGGGAACGAAACGGAACGAAAGCGCCAAACTTATCTGAAATACAAAGTTTAGAAAGTGACCGAGATTTCAGACTTTTTTCTCTCGCAATTTTAACTATTTCGGATGTTTGATAAGCGTGTGGCTATAGTTTGAAAAAAGGCCTGTCACTGTTCATGCCGAATCTTATGCGTGCTGTTATCTGTCAAAGTTTGAGAAAAGAAGCATTGTATTTATTTATTTATGAACCGAAATCTCAATGTACTCTGTAGATATACAGTATTGCAATCAATGTTATACCAATATTTATGGTTTCTACAAAAAAATGTGCATTAAATGTTCTATCTACATGTATGCAGTTGTATCTTAATATCTTAAATTGCAATTGAAATACAAGGTGAACATGACTTTTTTTAAGCTATAACTCTATCAATTTTGTTGTAAGAACTATAGTACGTTTCCTGTGCAGTTTCTCGCGCAGCTCTTGATCAATATCTGAAGTTTCATCTGAATCCATTAAATAGTTTTCGAGCTATGTTTTGCACACAAAAATTACAGAATGTTATAATGTTATGCACCCCCCCCCCCCAGCTATTTTAGCTTATCCCATAATGTCATTTTAAATGTATATATTAACATTCCTTTATTATTTATTAAATATATTGACTGAGGTTTCGGTCTGTCATCCAGGATAAATAGACAAAATCATTCAACTACATGTTACATATTACACTATCAATCATCTATTTACTTTTCGCATAAATGCAATTCTATAACACTTAAAGCCATAAATACTAGAGAAACATTTGCTCTACCAATACCTACCGGGGTATGGAAATGTGAACCAGTCTGCTTTCTCCAGGGCCTCGATTCGTGCGTCCGTTCGCGTCCGGAAGTGAGGGTTGCAGGGGTCGTTAGGGACCACGTTGTACGCAGTGAAGAACGCACACACCACTGTGCCCACGATCATACCGATCAAAATCTGAGGTAGAAAAGAGCTGATATAGTTGAAACATTCATATACAAAGAAATGTTATTGTTGGCCTTTAATAGTAGGCAAACTGAGCCGCCTGGCTCTTGAAAAACAGGGTTTAATGCATGAGCGTAAAGCGTCTTCTCAATTTCTCGATTTAGCTTATAGTTATACGGGACGACACTTTCCGCTTTTATGGAAGATTTCATTTACAGGAAGTCTCTAAACTAAAATACTGTGTAGGCGGAAAGTGTCGTCCCTGATTAACCTGTGCGGACTGTACACGTTAATCTGGGATGCCACTGTACGAACACGCACTAAGCCAAGTTTTCCCAGAACGAGGCTCAAATATTTTGTATGCAAACGACATTGTTTGATTTGAAGTTGAAATCATGACTAGATTTATCGACTTTTCTTTTAAGTTCATAACAGGACACTCCGCTACTCACGGAAAATACTTGGTGAAGCGGGTACCAGACGATATGGAAGCCCTTGGCGCGGGACCAGCTGGGAATAGGGGTCTTTTTCCGACCCAGGTACAGCGACAGAAACATGGTCACACTGGCCGTACTGGAAAACAGATTGGTGAACCATTGTGATGACGTTACGATATGACGTCATTGTGACGTCATTATGATACTAGTCGTCGCTTAAGAGCCAGCCGGGGAAATGAGCTTGATGGAATATATGCTGATAAGCACAATTTGGATTTCAAAGGGTAATGAATTAAACGTATAATAATAAAGACAATCGATAACCTTTTTTTATTTAAGAAGAGACCTTCCAAAACAAATATAATAAATGCTGTTGAAATAGCGGTTCTCAAATGTACTTATTTACGAAATTACGATACTGTGTATTATCAATACGATACTGTGTATTATCAAGTAGAGCTGCAACGATTCGATCCGATGCATCGAAAATCGGTTCGAAATGCGTCGATTCGATTACGATACCAAACCTACCAAATTCGATTCGATTCTTTAACATATAGACATATATATACATAGATACGTAAAGTTCGCTGTATTCTGACTATTTGATTCTGGAAGGTATAGGTTTTATCTTTACCTGTAATTACGACGCGCGCGATTGGCTGCTTATTACTTTAGTCATCCAATCAATAAGCGCGTTACGGACTACTTTCGGAAAAAGCGTCAAAATGGCTGAACAAGTTGTTGCCGACAAATTGAAATTATCAGATGCGCTTAAGAAGCTTAAATCAAAAGTGTGGATGTATTTTGGGTTTCGGGATGATTGCCCTCCCGATAAAGCAAAGTGTAAACTGTGCTTCACGGATGCAAACATAACGTTGATTTAGCAAGACTAAGAGGTAGCACAAGTGCAACTACTCAAGTCGCAAGCCAGAAAGTAGTTCTGTTTCTGTTGGGAATTTGTTAAGTTTATAAGAGAATGTGCTTTGTCCTACAATAACAGGTGATGCTGTCACGGCACAATGGTAGACGTGCTTGTAGCGGTTTTGGATATTAGTATAAAAGTGATAATACTATCACTCCACTGATTCTAGATGTTCTTATGATTATTTATTTTATTATATATTATTGTGTATTCAACACAATCTTCTAGTCAGAAGTTTTTTTATATTAAAATTGAGTCCTAATTTGCTTTTCTTTTTTATGTGTTTTATTTAAATATTGACATAGTTTGAAAGACAATTGGAAGTTTCTTGCAAAATATTTCTTACAAATGTAAATTTAACACACTTTTAACAGTTTTTAAAACACTGTTGAACCAACCAAACTATATCAAACAAACACACAATTTGAAAAATGCCCAAGATATCTAGGTATGCGACACTTTTGAACAGAAATGTTAATTTTGAGGCAGAAGAGTGAATATATGATAAAACAAGGTTTGAATATGAATCGAATCGAAAAAATCGGTATCGGAGTGTCTGAAATCGAAATCGAATCGAGCTGTTGGTGAATCGTTGCAGCTCTATTATCAAGATGAAAAAAAAGCTCTTCGAGTCTCTTCTCGTGAAAAAGCATCGGTGAGTTTCGAATGATGAATATCCTTCACGAGCATGCATCGAATGCATCATCTCAAAATTAAAACAAAACGATTCATTAAAGAACCTGAGAGCAATGCAGGACCGTTATGCACTTAGTGCTATAAATTTCAAACCTTCTGTTGCATACGCAATAAATGTTATTTATTTTTTAGACACTTAAGTATCATCGGTTAATCACGTGCGCTAACTTCTGTCATTTAAATAGTTTAACGCACAGCTATGTATAAACATATACATTCAATGAATATGATTAAGTTTACATTAAATGGGAATTAAAAACTTTTAGTTTTACGTTACCGCGTGAATCTATATCAAACCCTTGAACGACTTCCGTTACTCGTTTTAGTGTTCCTTCAAAACTGGTACGCAACTGCTCCAGTAATTCGTACTTAAATGCTCACATAATTCATATTTATATAAAAATTAGTAAAAAAAACTCTTATTCGAGAATTTTGAGTTCTCAAAAAACTAATTCTCAAATACTCATTCAGCTCGTACTGAAACCTTTACATAAATCAAAGTAAAGCCCCCAGGTACCCCCCTAAAAACATTTAAAAAATATTTGAAAAAAATCGATAACTACGTAAACTGTAACTCGTACGCCTTTATCTACCTGGCATGAACAATTAAGTGTACTCATACTTGAGTACTCTCTCAACTCGTATGTCAGACGACATACTACGATGACTCGTACTCACATGACAGCGACGATCCAGTTGACGAAGACGAATTTCGCGGTGCCCTTGATCATGTAGAGCCCGATCAGCAGGACGGCCGGTATGATAGTCATGGGCCCTACGAACCGCAGCATGACCCCTACGAGCCCCGTGAACCCTACGAACGTGTGCAGGGCACCGGCCACCATTAAGGAGCCTTGGAGCTGTAACATGCAAGTGGGTATGCAACTTCCGGTTGTCAATTGCCTTACAAACCTAGACTAGCGGTTGGTAGCAAGCATTCTCTACTGAAACTATTGCTAGAGAATCATGTTTGCAGTAACCAAGGCAACATACTGTAAATTCATTACTATTGGTGGGACATACATATTTGCTTTGATTTCGTGGGCAGACCTATCCACGAGTTAATAACTTTACTACTGAGATACGTATTTTGACGCATTTGTAGTCCCTTAGAAAGTTACATTTACTTAAAGGCCTTTCTTACTAGATTCAAGTTTAAAAAATTCAGTTCCAACTAGTTTATTTACAAGTGTTCAAGGGGTTCGTTACAGGGTTAATACCGGCTCAAGATAAGGTTTGCAAATTCAACCTTTCTTCGCAAGTACCTTTGGCTTTAGTACAATTTCATAGAAAATCCAAAGTCAATATATTTAACGCTATGTACATTGAAATATGATTACATTATCGAAAAAATAACGTTTGCGTGTTGTGTTAAACATGAAAAAGATGATTTTGTTGACTTTTATTATCGTAACTCGCAAAGCGTTGATTCGCTTATCTCCTCTGTTCTACCCTGTTTTGTGACGTCACAGCTGAACAAGCATTTTCTTAGAAGATTAGCGATAACTCAGAATTCGGGTTTTATTTTTCTGTTTTAATTGATATTTTCGTGAAATTGTTTTCACAATAAAAGGATAGATGGTTATCTGTGCGGCCTTTGGCTGTAAATCACGTTCTGGAAATGATAATGTGATTATTTTTCCAGTTTCCGAAAAACAAAAAACTTGATAAGATTTGGTGCACTAAAATCGGTCGTGCTTGCCATTTTTCCAAACACAAACTGTTTTCTACAAATAAAAACAGCCGCGTCTGTTTCTGCCTCGGCATCGATCCGCAGAATCACGCCGCGTCTTTACACTTGGCGATAACCCGAGTAAAAATATTTACAAATATTTACTGTATACTATAGCAAAGGTTGAATAATTTTTTAATTCACGAAGATTAGAAACAGATACATATAATACGCTTATATATTTACTTCTGCGCGATTTTGATAACATTACGTCAGCTTCTCTGCATACTTCATACAATTACCATCGGATGTCGTCTGTCAAAACTGTGCTCAATATGCCAAGAGATGACATTAAGGTATCGTGACTTATGTTTACTGACCAGACACTCGTCTGCAACATGTGGTTTATGCAGGGGCCCAAGTTTAGGTCCCTGGGTTTATGACACCATGTTTTCTTTGTAATTGTCTGGACAGTATCCGATCATAACGAGATAATCGGTTTGTGATGACAAAGGTGCAATTAAACACCGGGATATAAATGCTGCAACAAAGAGTGCCAAAATTAGTGTGAACAATTGAATAAAACAATTACTCTCTGATTATACTCCTTTAATTGACGTTTCGGCATAATGCCTTTATCAAAACATTGGAAATTATATGTTAACTACATTTTTACGTCTTTTGACTGCACAATTTAAATAACAAAGAAAAATGTTTTTAAACGTCAAATGACGTTGTACATGATGACGTCATAAATGGCGTTATATAAAATGGCGCCAAAAAAATGTAAAAATTCGCCAAAAATGAAATGACGTTAAACACTTACATATTGTATCTTAATCCTATGTTAAATGTGTGCTTTATATATTTAATAAATTGATATTTTACAAAAAAATAATCATCATCATATGTAATTATAATCTACCTTAACTTATTATCATAAATTAAATAGGGTAAACTTATTTAATGACTCTTATTATTTCAATCCATATCTATGTATAATATTCAAATGATATTTGATTAAATAATCATATATACTTGCTATTCTATATATCATATACACATTATGGACAAGATAAATTGCATAAAGTACTATTAGTTTTACATCCATTTATGTTGATGATTAATATCAAATGTTTTTCACATATATTTTTTACAAGATAGTTTCCCGTAGCAGGACATCAAGTTGATTTTTTGTATTTAGTCCATTTGGTGATTGCGTTTGAAACTTCTTTATAAATTCCAATTCTTTAATAAGTCTGTAATAATGGGAACTGTCTCTTATTTGTGTTAACACTGATACACCCATATCCTGTACAACGTAAAAATGTAGTTAACATATAATTTCCAATGTTTTGATAAAGGCATTATGCCGAAACGTCAATTAAAGGAGTATAATCAGAGAGTTATAATTTTTTAATATCCCTTCGGATAATTCAACTAAAACAATTACATTAAACAATAGTATTTATTGAATGTGTAAGAAGGTAAGTTTTTCCAGACACATAAAGGTTCAAATCAGTTACCCTATGTCGCGTTCATACAATTGACCTATTCGTTGTTTGTTTTTATCCTTATTTGTTGTTGTTCATTTAATTTAATTTATTCTGAAACAATTTCAATTTCTGAGAATTTTTTAACTAAAAATGGTCGCGATGATGTGCCAAGTAGAGAGATTTTTGTTTAACCACATACCGAGCTCTTAGATTGTGTTCCAGTCCCGAGTTCGTTGTCAGTAAAAACAAATAATAATAACAACAATATACTCGTTCCAAAGATGCATTTCCGTGCATGCTAATTTTTTATTCAGACATAATAAGTACACTTATATTTGATATTGTGCATGATTATCATTAAAAACGAACATTTCGTCAACCTTCTCTATATGCTCTTATATAAATTGCACCTCTTTTGCCAATCAGTGGGCGGAGTCTAAACTTTGCAGGTGCGTGTGACGTCACGCGTTAACTCGTCTATGATAATTCCGTATATGGCCGATTTCCGTTTTTAACATAAAATTCTGGTATATATTGACGAAACAGTGCTCAAATTCATAAACACAAACTTTCTCCATTTTTTCTCGCGAGGTATTATTATTTGCCATTGCCAATTCCTTCGAATAAAATAAAAATTAAACACGCAGTATCGTTACACTCTTTTAGTTCCTTCATTATTGAACAATTACATGGCATTGCATACATTTGTTTTGTACTGTATACTGATTGCACACAAAAAAAAATCATCATGTACAATTCATATTATTTTGCGACGACCAATAAACAAATTTATTTATATAAGATATCATAACATGCACAAGTTGTTTCTGTATTTAAACATTTGTTTTTATTTAAATTGTCAAAATTATTTATAATTTGTGTCGTCTGTGTAAGGTGTATGTTGGATGGTTCTCATTTGTTTTTAGAAATTATTTTGACAATAAATATCGTAATTTTAAATGTTTGAAGTAAGTCTCTTTCCGAGATCATATACGGGAATTCACTGTGTGAGCAACTTCGATATGTTTACTGATCTATAAAACATTATCTTTTGACAGACGGCACGTGCTTATCTAAAGTTTGTGTGTCGTAATATACAGGGTATTGGATGTTCAGGGCTTGATTGGGCAATAAAACAAAGACGCGGTCTGCGGTTTTCGGTAGAACGTTTGTACTGACCAACATCATATTTAATAGTTCAAGTGCTTATCTTACATTTAGGGATTAAACCACGGGTCGAAGCCACTGTGTGCTTGTTAGAGGAAAAATCACATTTTCGTTTTTTGTCATTTTTTAAAAGATGAATGCAAACATAAGTCAAATCCAAAGTTTAAGGTTTCTAGTTTTAGATATTGAGTTTTGAACACATGCATCCTTATACGATCTTATAGCTAAATAATGGTTTTTAATATAGGGATACGTTTTCGAGGGCATGATCATCTGCGGGGGCTCGAAAAAAATTGAGAGCGCCCGCAGATGATCATGTCCGAGAAAATGTGTATTTTCGCTATTATTGCATAAACAATTCACACATAACAAAATAAATTAAAAAGTGCATTGAAAACAATATGTCTTGTTCATTCGACATCGACAAAATAAATCGATTATTTCATATGACGTAATGCAGTGCAAGGTTGTGTTTTACATATGCCTCACTCGGTCATCATCAGAAATGACGAGGCTTTACCTTCGGATACTAAGGCAGTTTTCGATTAAAAACGTGTTTAAACAGTAGATTAATGCAAATGAGGAATTATTTTGGAATTTACTGGTCGTGGCGGATAAATATATTGTCAGAATAAGTCATTGTTTTCATACATGTTTCTTTCGACAGTTTCGTAGATACAGGTCTATCTTATTTCGTTCCAACTAAATTTTCTAAAAATTAATACTGCCAACATATTGTCACTGATGTATTTCAAGCATACAGAAGGAACGTTGAAGGTTCATAAACACTTACATTTACAGCATAGTCGTTTGAAAGTGTTGAGTAAATGACCTTAACTTCATTGACGTTGCCAATAAAATAGCTGTTGACAAACAAGTGCAGATGGTATAATTTTGAAAACTGGATTGAAATATTCATTGTCTTTATAACTGCATGCATGAGGAAACTGGTGCTTATTCAGTTACCCATTTATGATTGGAAATCCGTCGATGGCTGGAGTTATTATCAAAGTTCATAATAACTTCATTGAATCCAGCCATTACTAAGGGAAGTAACTGCGCGTTGACCAAGTTATGGATATGAAAAACACATAACAGGGCTTGAACGTCACGTGAGTCGCCTTGTTAATACACGATTTCTCCCGTTCAAGCCCTCCTTTTGCCAAGTTTCTGCCCTACAGAGGGCATTATAAATAGAGTGTATGCAATAATATCAATTGACATTGACAACAACCGTATAGCATTCACACATCGATTCAATGCATTAGTTAAACTGACCATGTTTTTAATATTTTATGTGCAAACAAAAACAATCATTTGAATACAGTGGCTGCTATGGTCACGAATTTACATAAAATCAGGTATGTATATTAACATAACATGCGTCCTTTAAATTGTTCCAACATTGACTGTTTCCACGCCGTTTTCATTTTTCGGTAGTGCAATTAAAATTCAAACAATAAAAATTATCTTGTTAATGTAACCTTAATCATAATTTACATAAGTTTTTATGTACAATCTCAATGTTGTTCATTATGGCATAGAGTAAAGATGATTTTGTTAATTTCTCTGATATTGAGAATCTTGAAGAGGTATTAGGTGATTTACAGAATGGTGGATCACACGTCTTTCTTTAGGTGAAAAATTCATTTAAATCACCGTTATTAAACGGGCATCGAAACCTATATATTTTTTAAATTGATAAATGTGCAATGGGATAAAAATAAATCCCCAAATTCCAACTTAAATAGCATTAAAATCACTGGGTAGAAACACACATTTTTTTTGCAAACAATTCAGTAACATGAGTTTAGTAAATTTGCAGCTTCCATTTATATTTTAAAGATGTTTAAATACACTTGATGCTTCGTCCAAAATATATACCATAAACTCATTGTTACGCCTAAATTCCAATCCAAACAAGGGTTGTTTGTAAAACATGCATGCCCCCCATATGGGCTGTCAGTTGTAGTGGCAGCCATTGTGTGAATACGTTTTTTGTCACTGTGACCTTGACCTTTGACCTAATGTCAGTTATCATCCGGAAACCATTGTACTATTTCGAGTCACTGTGACCTTGACCTTTGACCTAGTGACCTGAAAATCAATAGGGGTCATCTGCCAGTCATGATCAAGGGGGGAGTGAGAGGGGGGTATAATGTGGGGTGGGGTAATTTATAAGATGTTAAAAAAATGGTGGGGGGGTGGGGGGGTGGGGAGGTGGGGGGTGAGAGGGGGGTATAATGTGGGGTGTGGTAATTTATTTGATGTTTAAAAAAAAAAAATTTGGGGGGGGATGGGGGGTGGGGGGGGTGGTGGGTGAGAGGGGGGTATAATGTAGGGTGTGGTAATTTATAATAAGTTAAAAAAAAATTTGGGGGGGTGGGGGTTTTAGAGGGGGTAATAATGTGGGGTGTGGTAATTTATAAGATGTTTAAAAAAATAAAAATAAAAAAAAATTGGGGTGGGGGTGGGGGTGGGGGGTAGGGGGGGGGTGAGAGGGGGGTATAATGTGGGGTGTGGTTGGTAATTTATAAGAGTTTAAAAAAATTGAGGGGGGGTGGGGGGGGGTAGGGGGTGGGGGTGAGAGGGGGGGTAATAATGTGGGGTGTGGTTATTTATTTGATGTTTAAAAAAAATTGGAGGGGTGGGGGTGGGGGGTAGGGGGGGGTAGGGGGGGAGTGAGAGGGGGGTTTGTAATGTGGGGTTTGGTAATTTGTTAGATGTTTAAAAAAAATTGGGGGTGGGGGGGGTAGGGGGGTGGGGGGGGTCAGGGGGTGTGGTGGGGTAGGGGGGTGGTGGGTGAAAGTGGGGTATAATGTGGGGTGTGGTAATTTATAAGATTTTTAAAAAAATGGGGGGGTTGGGGGGTGGGGGGTAGGGGGGGTGGGGGTGAGAGGGGGTCATAATGTGAGGTGTGGTAATTTATAAGATGTTTAAAAAATATTTGGGGGGGTGGGGTGTGGGGGGGTGGGGGTGGGGGGTAAGGGGGTGAGAGGGGGTAATAATGTGGGGTGGGGGTAATTATTTGATGTTTAAAATAAAAAAATTGGGGGGTGGGGGATGGTGGGGGGGGGTGGGGGGGTAGGGGGTGTGGGGTGAGAGGGGGGAATAATGTGGGGTGGGGTAATTTATTTGATGTTTAAAAAAAATGGGGGGGGGGTGGGGGGTAGGGGGGTGGGGGTGAGAGGGAGTAATAATGTGGGGTGTGGTTATTTATTATTTAACAGAATTGTGGCGTGAAAAGAAACTAACACCATGCAATTATGAAAGAAGTTTGCTTAAATGAAATATTTGTTTGAATGAATATTCAATTTGTTACCCTGATTATATCGTTTTCACGCAATATGAATGCATAACTATCGAACAAATAGCACAAATAAAGTGATACATATGGCAGAAAGAATAAGAAACAATAAATGGGAAGTCGACATGTAACGCGATGGAAGAAATGATCCAATATTGGTAAACATGTACATGTATTATTTCTCAGACGATAACATATATCGAAAATAAGCTACCATAGGGGATAAAAGGCATGACAACAGACAAGAAAAAAGTATTTGCTGAATTATTGGAATAACGCGCTCATTCACCCGCATCGGATGCTTATGCGTGATTGACATCCTAAGATTAGATTTCGGAGACAATAATTCAACCATTTTTCCATCGCAATAATAACCATATTGAGTAAAACAATTACCTGATACAATTTAAAGCGAGTCGTGGAAAAAACATTCAATAGTCACGACGTTTGGAATTCGACTGTCATGTTCGCAACCATTGAGTGTGGTTTGTCCATTAGAAAACACTGCAGTTCGTCTATATTACAATCTTTACAAGAGCACCGCATAGCGGGTACCAACGCTCGGCTGCGGGTGCAGTTTTGAATAAATGAAAGCTTGTCATTTTATTTTTTTTATATTAGAGGTCACATAGACCTTGACATTTGACCTAGTGACCCAAAAATGGGTGTAGCGTGTAGAATTCATCAAGGTGCAGCTACATATGAAGTTTCAAATTTGTAGGTGGAAGCACTTTGATTTTAGAGCCAACGTTAAGGTTTTAGCACGACGCGGACTGCGGACGAGCTGGTTATGACAATACCTCGGGTTTTCTCCGAAAACAGCCGAGCTAAACATTGAGTATTATTGATGTTCATCGAAACATGCATGTTGTATACAACATCAGAATATGATCATAGCTAATCTTGATTTGCATGTCTTCAATTTCCACCTTTTTCCAGCAATTTGTTCAGAATAAATCGCCGTTTGCTTATTTCCCCAATTTAAACATTTTGTGCAGACTTCCGAATTACGCTGTCACAGACATCTGTCTCGACTATATATAGATCAGACCTTTATTTGAAATGACGTGCTATTTTTGGACATTCCATGTCTCCAGTAATTTGCATAAATCCGCTCATGCGCACAGACGTTGAAAGATGTTTGACAGGATGTTTACAAGGAAACTTGCGATGATGACATTAAGCATGCGATGTAAGTGTCGTATGGAAATACAGGAGATCGAACATGGGATTAGCCGTGAAGCGAACAATTATTTCTCGAACTGCTTTTCGAAGAAAACATCGCGTGATCTATGAGGTGGCAAGAGGGTTATTTTAAGAACACAGGTCAGAAGTTTTATCTGATACTTTTACCCATTCCACGATAAAGATATGCTATGAGATTAACAAATTCAAGTGAAAGACCAGGTGTGGTATTCCAGAAGCATCTGAAGTTAAATGTTATTTTTATCCTTAAAATGGGAATTTTTCTTAAGTGTTTCATTTCATACTGAAATAGTTAGGCATCAAAAATTACATAAAAATAACATCATTATGTCAATGTTATTTGAGGAATACCAAAAAACATGCATGTCTTTATTTAGTTAAGAAATACAAAACATTGTAATTTTGAACTTAAGTGAAAATATTTAAGAAATGACTTAAGATGTTTCTCGAATACGACCCCAGGTCTGGACGAAGAAAATCAATAACATAAGAAATATAACACACAATTGATTTTAATTGAAGACGTTTAACGGCATGGTGTTTTATATAAATGGTAGTGTTGAGAATATATCTGCCTTCACATTGAAAATCAGTACCTTCAAAGAATTTGGAAAATAAACATTAATTAAAATTAAGAAGAGTAACTGGTTCATAAAACAAACCATGTCAAAATTACTAGTGTTGAGTGTTTGGTTCAATTATTTCTTTTTAAAATAATCTTACCGACGTAATCGCATTTATCGACCGCTCGTAATCCGATATTGACGTAACATTAAACAGTGACGTCATAAGCGCAGTTGTGTTGGATAAACTCGCGTTCATCACTGAAACAAAAAAAGAAAGTGTCTCAACCATGTGACTATTTACAGACCTGTATTAGCAAAAGATGCCTGGTTATAAGTAATTGCAATATCATACTGTTCACAGACCTGGTTTACCAAAAGATACCTGGTTTAAGTAAGTGCATTATCATACTGTTCACAGACCTGGTTTACCAAAAGATACATGGTTTAAGTAAGTGCATTATCATACTGTTCACAGACCTGGTTTACCAAAAGATACCTGGTAATAAGTAAGTGCATTATCATACTGTTCACAGACCTGGTTTACCAAAAGATACCTGGTAATAATTAAGTGCATTATCATACTGTTCACAGACCTGGTTTACCAAAAGATACCTGGTAATAATTAAGTGCATTATCATACTGTTACCAGGCCTGGTTTACCAAAAGATACCTGGTTATAAGTAGGTGCATTGTCATACTGTTAACAGACCTGGTTTACCAAAAGATACCTGGTAAAATAAGTCAGTGCATTATCATAATGTTCACAGACCTGCTTTACCAAAAGATACCTGGGTTAAATAAGTGCATTATCATACTGTTCACAGACCTGGTTTACCAAAAGATACCTGGTAATAAGTAAGTGCAATTTCATACTGTTCACAGACCTGGTTTACCAAAAGATACCTGGTTTAAGTAATTGCATTATCATACTGGTCACAGTCCTGGTTAACCAAAAGATACCTGGTAATAAGTAAGTGCAATATCATACTGTTCACAGACCTGGTTTACCAAAAGATACTCGGTAATAAGTAAGTGCATTATCATACTGTTCACAACCCGGGTTTACCAAAAGATACCTGGTAATAAGTAAGTGCAATATCATACTGTTCACAGATCTTGTTTACCAAAAGATACCTGGTTATAAATAAGTGCATTATCATACTGTTCACAGACCTGGTTTACCTAAAGATACCTGGTAATAAGTAAGTGTATTATCATACTGATCACAGACCTGTTAGTGCATTATCATACTGTTCACAAACCTGGTTTACCAAAAGATACCTGGTTTAAGTAAGTGCATTATCATACTGTTCACAGACCTGGTTTACACAAAAATACCTGGTTTAAGTAAGTGCATTATCATACTGTTCACAATCCGGGTTTACCAAAAGATACCTGGTTATAAGTAATTGCATTATCATAATATTCACAGACATGTTTTCCTAAAGATACCTGGTAATTGAAATCTGAAGTATATCCAATAACATACAAGACAATTAATGATTTATCACAAACCTACGAATCATTTATTACAAACCTGCCTGATTGGCCGAATTCACGCATGCGTGTTTAGTATCAGTAGCGCAGAATGTTGAGTCTACTGCCCCCAGCATTAGTAAAGGGGAGAGGTATTCTATCGCGGCCCCTTGAAACAGGGGCAATCTACAAATATAAGTCAATCACATTTTAAATATTCGAGATATGTTTATAATCTGCAAGACATTTGCTGCCAGCATTTTAAACATATCGTTTCTTAACAAACGCATCTATGACTTTTTAACAGAATATTAAGTCATCACATGCTACCGCCACAAAATCATGGCACGATTAAAAATGATGTGCTTGTAAGTATTGCTCTTTAGTAATTGTTCAACGATTTAAAAATGTTCAAAATTAGACCGATTGACAAGTTGCCCTGAGATAACGGGGTTTAAAACATGTGCGAAACATTGTCGTCCCAGATTAGCCTGTGCAGTCTGCACTGGCTAATCAGGGACCAGACTTTCCGCCTTATTTGGATTTTCGCTTAGAAGAGAATTCCTTTACACGAAAAATGCCATTGAAGCGGAAAGAGGACTGCACAGGCTAATCTGGAACGACACTGAGCGCAACAGACTTAAGCCCAGCTTTCACAAAACCAGGGTCAAATACGTATTATTGAACAAAGACAACGTGCAAACCTTGAGCCGATGGTAACCATTAGCAACGTGGTAAAGCCCGTCATAAAGAGGGTGGAGCTGAGAAGACGCGCATTTAGGGCGCTGTCATTGGACGCGCAGACGACTTCCGCCACCAGCAGAGAGACGACTAGCTGGTGCGCGATAGAGATCACAGCTTGCTGAAAAGACCAGGTGAAAGTTTATCAATAAACTTTGAAATATCAGGGATCGCGACGGGCCACTTTTGACTAGAGCTTTGTCACAGATGTGACGTATACCCCCACATGCTGCATGAACACAAAATATTTTGCATGCTGTCTTCACAAAACAAGAGAAGCTAATTTATGGCGATTTTTAAGATTATTATGTCATTATCATTTATGGCCATTTTGACCTTTGAACTCTTGAACTCTTTCGCATGACACGCCGGGCAATGACTGTGAACAAATTAATTACATTTTAAAATCTCACAATGAATGACATAGTTATGGCCCGGAAAAGCTCAATTATGGCCATTTTTGACTTTTGAACTCCACGTGTGACCTTTGAGATATCGACGTAATTCTTTCGCATGACACACTGTCCAATGATTGTGAACAAATGTACCGAGTAATTTTAAAATCTCACAGTGAATGACAAAGTTATGGCCCGGACAAGATCATGTATGGCCATTTTTGACCTTCGAACTCAAAGTGTGACATTGACCTTGGAGATATCGACGTAATTCTTTCGCATGACACACCGTCCTATGATTGTGAACAAATGTACCGAGTAATTTTAAAATCTCACAATGAATGACATAGTTATGGCCCGGACAAGATCATTTATGACCATTTTTGACCTTTGAACTCAAAGTATGACCTTGACGTTGCAGATATCAACATAATTCTTTCGCATGACACACCGTCCAATGATGGTGAACAAATGTGTCAAATGATTTTGAAATCTCACAATGAACGACATAGTTATGGCCCGGACAAGCTCATTTATGGCCATTTTTGACATTTGAACTCAAAGTGTGACCTTGACCTTGGAGATATCGACGTAATTCTTTCGCATGACACACCGTCCAATGATGGCGAACAAATGTGTCTAATGATTTTAAAATCTCAAAATAAACGACAGAGTTATGGTCCGAACAAGCTCACGTATGGCCATTTTTGACCTTTGAACTCGAAGTGTGACCATGACCTTGGAGATATCGACGTAATTCTTTCGCATGACACACCGTCCAATAATGGCGAACAAATGTGCCATATGATTTTAAAATCTCACAATGAACGACATAGTAATGGTTCGGACAAGCTTATTTATGGCCATTTTTGACCTTTGGACTTAACGTGTGACCATGATCTTGGAGATATCGACGTAATTCTTTCGCATGACACACCGTCCAATGATGGCGAACAAATGTGCGAAATGATTTTAAAGTCTCACAATGAATGACAAAGTTATGGCCCGGACAAGCTCATTTATGGGCAACTCCAAGCGTGACCTTGACCTTGTAGATATCGACGTACTTATTTCGTACGTATTCGCATGACACACCGTCCCTTGATGGTGAACAAATGTACCAAGTCATTTTAAAATCTAACGCTAACTGACATAGTTATGTTTTGGACAAACTTTCGGTTTAAAACGCCTTAAGTGATCCAGTGATCTAGTTTTTGACCCGGCATGACCCATATTCAAACTTGACCTAGACATCATATAGATACAACTTTTGACCAAGTTTGGTGAAGATCGGATGAAATTTTCGGGACAGACAGACCGACCGACAAAGTGATTCATATATAGCCCCAATTATCAATGGTAATGTGGGTATAATACAATATTCATTGAGAATGAATATCAATAAAAGATTTAACGTCTTCTTAAAATTACAATAGTGCTTATTTCCTATCAATAATGCCCGTTAAAAGTCTATTTGTTTCCATTTCGCTCGTAAACCGATTGTTGTCCATGAATGCCACAGTCTTCGGAGCTTTCCGTATTTGCGCGTAGGTAATAACAAAACTTATTTCTGGAAAGCGGACGAGCCAATATGTAAAAAAAGAACGCCAGACAATATTTGAAGCTTTTTTTCCCAAAAAAACGGCGTATAGTATATAGCATTTTCAAAAAAACGGCGTATAGTATATAACATTTTCAAAAAAACGGCGTATAGTATATAACATTTTCAAAAAAACGGCGTATAGTATATAGCATTTTCAAAAAAACGGCGTATAGTATATAACATTTTCAAAAAAACGGCGTATAGTATTTAACATTTTCAATAAAACGGCGTATAGTATATAACATTTTCAAAAAAACGGCGTATAGTATTTAACATTTTCAAAAAAACGGCGTATAGTATATAACATTTTCAAAAAAACGGCGTATAGTATTTAACATTTTCAAAAAAACGGCGTATAGTATATAACATTTTCAAAAAAACGGCGTATAGTATTTAACATTTTCAAAAAAACGGCGTATAGTATATAACATTTTCAAAAAAACGGCGTATAGTATATAACATTTTCAAAAAAACGGCGTATAGTATTTAACATTTTCAAAAAAACGGCGTATAGTATTTAACATTTTCAAAAAAAAACGGCGTATAGTATATAACATTTTCAAAAAAACGGCGTAAAGTATATAACATTTTCAAAAAAACGGCGTATAGTATTTAACATTTAAAAAAAAACGGCGTATAGTATATAACATTTTCAAAAAAACGGCGTATAGTATATAACATTTTCAAAAAAACGGCGTATAGTATTTAACATTTTCAAAGAAACGGCGTATTGTATATAACAAATATCACCAAAAAGGCATTTAATCATACCATGTGGTATGTGAAACAGTGCCAAATTATTTTTATCAAAAGTTTATCAACAATTTTCCAAAAATATTCAGATTCCTTATCTTTAAATAGTAATGCGCAATGGTGATCACAGCTTCCTGTAATAAAAAAAAAACCTAACTTATTACAATTATATGTGATAACTACATTTCACACAATTCAAATCAATATGTATTGCGCGGCCGACGCACGTGTAGCATGTTCAAATCTACGGAAAATGTGACTCACGTCCACATCGGCGGTTCGACGAGAGTTCAAATTTGTTTCGGCCTAAACGGTGTTCAAAGAAAGGACCAGAGGCATTATTATAAAATTATTCTTCATAAATCCATAACAAAGGGAATTATTGATTCTGTGATAATCCCCAATCATGGTCAGATCTGGGTAAGAGGAAGAATGGAGGTGTGTAACGGTTTAAAAACACCATATGAATTGAGCTTCGTCCTGCGAAAACTGGGCTTAATGTATGTGCTTTATGTGTCGTTTCAGAATGGCCTGAGCACTCCGTACATGCTAATCTGGGACGAAAATTTCCGCATGTATAACCTTTTTCGTTTAAGTCTCTTCTTAACAAAAATCCAGTTTAGACGGAAAGTGTTCTCCCTGATTAGCCTGTACGGACTGCACAGGCTAATCTGGGACGAAACTTAGAGCACATGCATTAGGCCCAGTTTTCCCAGAACAAGGCTCAACTATTAAATAGTGTTATCGTTTTTAACACATCATACTTATCAATGGCGATTTACGTGCTTTTTAATGTTGACACCAGTCTGTAGTTCAAAGCACTTTTGTTATGTGTTGTTTTTATTGTAAACTTAAAGTATATAATTTTAGAAACGTGGTGAACTGTGTATGCTAGCTTCTAACAACGTCTGTAAATTAAAAACGATCAAGAGCATATTTAATGTTTCTGAACGTTCAGCTTCTACTTCATTTTACATTTCAGCAAATTCTCTGGCAATCCAACTGATTATTTTTATGTGAAAACCGCTAATAAACCGATAGATGAAGTATATTACGTTTTGCTGCACCTTTTATAAATCTGTGTAATCTTAAAGGGGCCTTTTACGCAGATTTTGGCATGGTTTGAAATTTGTCATTAAATGCTTTTTATTGATAAATGTTAACATTGGATCTAAAAAGCTCCAGTAAAAAATCAAGAATAAAATTTAAAAAAGAAAACAAGAGGGCCTGAAAGGCCCAGAGTCGCTCACCTGAGATAACAAGATATTATTGGGATAAATCTTCTGACCAAGTTTCACGAAGATCGGAAAATAAATGTGGCCTCTAGAGTGTTAACAAGATTTTACTATAGCCATATAAGGAAAAATGCCCCGCCCCCTGGCAGCCACGTTTTTTCAACCAACCGGCATCATTTTCGAACTCGTCCAAGATATTATCGGGATGAATCTTCTGACCAAGTTTCATGAAGATCGGACAGTCAATGTGGCCTCTAGAGTGTTAACAAGATTTTACTATAACCATATAAGGAAAAATGCCCCGCCCCTTGAAACCCATTTTTTTCAAGCAAACATAATTATTTTCAAACTCAGCCAAGATATAATTGAGACCAATCTTCAGACCAAATTTCATGAAGATTGGACAATTAATGTGGCCTCTAGAGTGTTAACCAGGTTTTACTATAGCCACATAAAGCCATATAAGGAAAAATGCCCCAACCCTGGTGGCCATGTTTTTATAGCAACCAATACCATTTTCTAACTCATCCAAGATATCATTGGGATAAATCTTCTGACCAAGTTTCATGATGATCGGAAAATAAATGTGTCCTCTAGAGTGTTCATAAGGTTTTACTATAGCCATATAAGGAAAATAGCCCCGCCCCCGTGGTGGCCATGTTTTTCAACAAACCGGCATCATTTTTGAACTCTTCCAAGATATTATTGGGATGAATCTTCTGACCGAGTTTCATTAAGATCGGACTATAAATTGGGCCTCAAGAGTGTTAACAAGATTTTACTGTAGCCTTAAATAGCCATATTAGGAAAAATGCCCCGCCCCTTGGCGGCCATGTTTTTCAAGCAAACGTAACCATTTTCGAACTCATCCAAGATATCATTAATAAAAATCTTCTGACCGAATTTCATCAAGAATGGACAATAAATGTGGCCTCTAGAGTGTTAAAAAGGATTTACTATAGCCATATAAGAAAACATGCCCCGCCCCTTGGCGGTCATGTTTTTCAACCAACCGGCATCATTTTCGAACTCGTCAAAGATATTGTTATAATGAATCTTCTGACAAAGTTTCATGAAGATTGGACAAAAAATGTGGCCTCTAGAGTGTTAACAAGATTTTACTATAGTCATATATATGTATAGCCATATAAGGAAAAATGCCCCGCCCCTCGGCAGCCATGTTTTTCATGCAAAGGTTACCATTTCTGAACTCATCCAAGATATCAGTTGGACAAATCTCCTGAGCAAGTTTCATGAAGATCGGAAAATAAATGTGGCATCTAGAGTGTTAACAAGATTTCACTATAGCCATATAAGGAAAAATGCCCCGCCCCCTGGCAGCCATGTTTTTCAACCAACCGACATCATTTTCGAACTCGTTCAAGATATTATTGCGATAAATCTTCTGACCAAGTTTTATGAGGATCGGACAATTAATGTGGCCTCTAGAGTGTTAACAAGATTTTTACTATAGCCATATTAGGAAAAATGCCCCGCCCCTTGGCAGCCATGTTTTTCAAGCAAACGTCACCATTTTCGAACTCATCCAAGATATCATTAAAACCAATCTTCTGACCAAATTTCATGAAGATTGGAAATAAATGTGGCCTCTAGAGAGTGAACAAGGCAAATGTTGACGTCGCACGACGGACGACGGACAACGGACGACGGACAAAAGTCGATCACAAAAGCTCACCATGAGCAGGACTCGAACCACAGACCCTTGGAGTCCTGCAGTAAAACGTCTACGCATTAAACCTTTCGATCTACCTTCTTTGTACAAGGATTGATGTATTTTATTCTTCATATAAGCGATCCTCGTAGTTTCACAAAATATAACGACATAAACAGAACTCTCCAAATTATTCAATCCTTTTGCGTTGCAACGCTTTATAATTTTCAGTTTTTTTTTTCAATCGTCAAAAGATTCATACAACGGCTATTTTAGAGCATGGTAAATGTTCAGTATTACCAGTGACCGTTTCCTCACAAATATAACTAATTTGCGAAATTGAAACAACTTTTTTAAAGTTTGTCAATTTTCCAAAACGTGCCAAGGACCCTTTAAGAACAAATCTCCAGAACGGCAGCTTAATCGTTCATTTATTCGCAATAGAATGCATTTTTGTATATGACCTTAAAATAATGTGACTCCATATTTAGTAACATGTTTCGATGTATTTAGAACACGTGATTGGATTATGTAAGCCTACAAATTTATATAAGTCTATAAGTGCAAAACTAGTATCTTCCATTAGATTCATTTCTCAATTAGACGAGAAAACGCGGGTCTAATTATAGTTTTTCTTACGTCATTTTATAACCAGAGTTATCCAATATTATTAATTTAACCAGCCAAGTGTACTAGAATCTGTACAAAAAGTTATCACATGCTGTTTTATGTTACGTCGTGAATATACGTCATTTTTAACTTCCGTTTTATGATCGCTACATGTGCTTTTTAAAGGAACACGGAAAAAAACAGTTATAGCTAAAATAGTCACTTAACATGCACAATAAAACTTAAATCTTTACACATGGGAACCAATTGCAAATAATAAAAAAACTTATTGAGACCGTGATATCTTTTCGTAGGCAGATATTTTGTACAATGCGACATTACTTTAACTCTTACACCGGTTCTGACGCTGTGCAAACGCGCAGAAAACAGACTAGTGCTACGTGTGACGAGCATCTTCGTAAAAAACGAACATCTTAATTGTCCTTAGTAATGTTTTAAACAAAAAACTGCCTGCCTTAATCACAGGGGAATCATTCCGCTCGGCGTGACGGAGGATTCAATGAATCCCATTACTGTCGTAGTGTTTTGGCCAACTTAAAGCGAGTATGCACGATTTTGTCAAATATTTATGAATTTATATAAAATGTGTAAAAAAACAACTTATTGTACATATATTTCAATATAAATTAATATAAAAGTTAAGAAAAACATGTGTCGAAAAATGCGAAATTAGCCAGATATTTAAAGCGGGTATATACGATTTTTATATGTGCTGAATTGTAAAATATTGATACAAATATGTTATAATAACACACAATATGCAAGAAAAATGATACATTTAAGACGAATTTCATAAAATACAGCAAATACAAATTAGCGCCCCGAGCCGATTGTGACGAAGATAATTCGTAATTATTTTCCTACAATAACCGATGCATTCGTCTTTTTAGTAAGTGTTCGTGTGTCGTATGAATCGATATCGCTGCAGGAATTTCAAATGAACCGTTAAACTAAATTTAGATTCACATCGTACATGCATGATATTCATGCTGGCGAATTCGGCTGTACAGCCTTTTTCGATTTCAGAATTAAATATCTGGCTTATTAAGCATTTTTCGACACATGTTCTTCTTAACTTTTATTTTAGTTTATATTAAAATATATGTATAATAAGTTTTTACACATTTTATATTAATAAATAAATATTTGACAAGATCGTATATACCCGCTTTAATTATAAAATCGAAAATGTCTGTACAGTTGAGTTCGCCAGCATGTATATCATGCATGTACGATGTGAATCTTAATTTAGTTTTATGGATCATTTGAATTTCCTGCAACGAGAACTATTCATACGACACACGAACACTAACTCCGATCCTAATAAAAAGACGAATGCTTCGGTTATTGTAGGAAAATATGTACGAAATATCTTCGTCACAATCGGCTCGGGGCGCTAATTTGTCTTTTCTGCATTTTATGAAATTCGTCTTCAATGTTTAATTTTTCTTGCCTATTTTGTGTTATTGTAACATATTTTTATCAATATAGTACAATTTAACACATATAAAAATCGTATATTTTTATCAAAGGTCAAACGCGTCCATAATTTTCGTGTCAGTTCAGATGAAGGCAGTAGGGACTTACTGAGATTGGCTTATGCGGGCGACGACGCCGTGTTCGGTAGCGTTTCGGCTACAATTGCAAAGTGTGTGTTTTTTATTTAAGAAAAAAACACACGTAACAAATATACGTGTGTTTTTATTTAAGAACAAGATGTGCCTATGTCATTTATAGTTAGGTACTAATAAATATAAACATTGTTTTATTACTTAGTTCAAAACTACTTTTACCTCATTTACATGAACTTGCGGGCAAGTTTTAATCCAATTCCGATAAAGAATTTACCCCCACGTGACCCACGTGGAGATTGGGCAATACATGTGACTTCTAGAATGTTGACCTAGTGTTTGACCCCATTCGCCCCAGTTTCGAACTCGGCTGAGATATCAATGGGACAAGTGTTCTGACCACGTTTAATGAGGATTGGAAAATGAATGTGTCATCTAGTGTGTTCACAATGCTTTTTACTTAATTTGACGCAGTGACAGAGTTTAAAACCACATTTGAACTAGTGTCAAACTAATACCTCAGTCACAAATAGACACCGATCACCGTCCGGTCAGCGGCCGACGTATTTTTGCGCTCATCTGGCTGGCGACCGGCCGATAATCGCACGGAAACCGGGCCAATTTGTAGCATCGGGCGGCGTCCGAATTAATTTTAAGTCTCACTAAAAATTGTACCTGACGTCGGGCCCGGGAAGGAATCGAGTTGAGATCGAAACAAGATCGGACGATCAACGCACGGGTATCGCCCGGCTATCGCCCGACATCGGTTTCATTGAACGTGTACCGGCAAAAGTAAAGGTATTTCCCAGAGGCATATACACCGGTCGGCGACCGTCTGATTGCCGGAGGGCCTCCGCACGATTCCCGACGGACGCCGGACGATGCTCGTTATGATACACGTACAATGAATCTTGGCCTTCCTGATTTCCCCCTAATACGTGTACATTACACGCATTCCAAAACAATACGACATAATTTAAAGCTACATATTTCACAGCTATGTTTTCTCAGATAGATATATTCAATTACAAGAGTGCCAAACTGTCACAAGATACGCCCGTTTGAAGGTTTTGGACAACTTGATAACTTTACCATGACCCATATTTGAACTTGACCTACATATCATCACGACACAACTTCTGAACAAATTTGGTGAAGATCAGATGAAAACTACTTCAATTAGAGAGCGGACACCATGCTCAATGCTTGTAATGCACTAAGTGACCTCGTGATCTAGTTTTTGACCCGGCATGACCCATATTTGAACTTGACCTAGATATTGTCTAGACACAACTTCTGACCAAATTTGGTGAAGATTGGATGAAAACTACTTCAATTAGAGAGCGGACACCATGCTAAATGCTTGAAATGCACTAAGTGACCCTGTCATCTAGATTTTGACCCTGCATGACCCATATTCGAACTTGACCTAGATGTTGTCTAGATACAACTTCTGACCAAGTATGGTGATTATCGGATGAAAACTACTTCTATTACAGAGCGGACACCATGATAAATGCTTGAAATGCACTAAGTGACCCCGTGACCTAGTCTTTGACCCGGCATTACCCATATTCGAACTTGACCTAGATATTGTCCAGATACAACTTCTGACCAAGTTTGGTGATAATCGGATAAAAACTACTTCAATTAAAGAGCGGACACCATGCTTAATGCTTGAAATGCACTAAGTGACAATGTGACCTAGTTTTTGACCCGGCATAACCCATATTAGAACTTTACCTAGATATTGTCTGGATAAAACTTCTGACCAAATTTGGTGAAGATCGGATGAAAACTATTTGAATTAGAGAGCAGACACTGCTGTGGACGCCGCCCAACCGCCCGCCGCCAAGGTGAAACTATAATACGTCCCGTTTTGTTTCAAACGGGCGTATAACAATGGCAAACTTTAACTGTTTTACATGTTTGTTATTTATCCCAAACTGAAACAGGTAATCGTTTGTTCCATATATTCTAAATTGCATGCACATGGTCTATGTGCTTGCTTATTTATTTTTTTGCATTTTTAATCAAATTTTGCGAAAATGGGGCGATTAAAATGTATTTTCCACGCAGCGTGAGTCATTGGCACGCAGCGTGAGTAATTTGCACGCGCCATATAAAATAACGTCGCCATGGCGTACTTAGTATGAGCCTCGTTCCCGCAAAACGGGGCTTTAATGCATGTGCGCAAAACGCCGTAATAGATTAGCTCGT
The DNA here is from genome assembly GCF_020536995.1 of Dreissena polymorpha. NCBI lineage: Eukaryota > Metazoa > Mollusca > Bivalvia > Myida > Dreissenidae > Dreissena > Dreissena polymorpha. The sequence goes on from NC_068362.1 coordinate 87,151,725, forward strand.
GCGGATTGCGTAGGCTAATCTCGAACGACACTATACGCACATGCATGAAAACCTGAACGAGGCTCGTTTGGTGCCCGGTCCAGATGTTCGGTCAATGGTTTTAACCTTAATACCAATAGAAAACAAGCAAACTTAGTTATGGATGTGATGCCCGACAATCGATTAAGTAAGTTAGTAATTAAGAAAATTAAGTAAGGAGATACCTGAAAACCAAAGAAGAAAATCAGGTGAGCTGGCGGTCGATCACTGATCTTATAAATAAGAGGACACTCGTCGCCGACTCCGGGTTCGTCTTCCGCTTTTGACCGCACCGGATGGTGGTTCGAGTCGACGCATCCGTTTTCGCGCGTATGCAATTTCTCGTCCTCCATTGAGATCACCTCTATTTCCTGTTAAGAGAGAAGTCGTAATCTATATAAAGACACGACACTCTCACCGTAAAGTTATATACATTTATACGAGTAGATTTAGTTGTGCTTACATGCTTTTCACCTAGGTTCAATCCCAAGACCCGCAAGTATGTTTAGCTAGTAGTTGCCTAACAGGAAAGGTAGGATTGCCTCCGAGTACTTCGGCTTTCCCCCACCCCCAATATTAGACCACACAAAAAGAGTCAGTAAGTAGAATAGGTAGGAGTGCTATGACACACTGAGAGTTAAAACATAATGCAGTCTCAGGCGTGGAATGACCTCATAAACTATATTAAAAAAACACACACACAAACACATACCATCACTCAAGCAGGTCGATAACTACAGTGTTAACTTTATGTTGTTAACAATGGCGTTCGCATGCTGTCAATGACAACAGCGTTTATGTGACGTCGATAACTACAGCGTTCACGTGACGTCGATAACTACAGCGTTCACGTGACGCCGATAACTACAGCGTTCATGAGACGTTGATAGCTACAGCGTTCATGTTACGTCGATAACTACAGCTTTCATGTGACGTCGATAACTTCAATGTTCGTGTGACATTGATCACTTTAGCGTTCACGTAAAGTCGATAACTAAAGCGGTCGCGTGACGTGGATAGCTATCAAAGTCAATGTGACGTCGATAAATACGGCCTTCACGATACTTCGATAACTAAAATGTTCACGTGACATTAATAACTACAGCGTTCATGTAAAGTCGATAACTAAAGCGTTCATGTAAAGTCGATAACTATCAAAGTCAACGTGACGTCGATACATACAGCGTTCACGAGACTTCGATAAAAAGCGTAAACATGACGTCGATAACTACAGCATTCATGTGACGTCGATAACTACAGCGTTCATATGACTTCTAAATGACATACGGAATAGGTGATATCCGGATGTCCACATTTTTGGAGAAAAAAAAACAACACAATCTGATCTGTTTAGGTACAAATATAAGGCTATCATCACCCATATTGATTACGTACTGTTATATACAACCAATACAATTTAGCTTAAAGTATGAATGAACTTTACAATCACATCGATGCTCCGTTTGACGGGAAGACGCATTTGTGCTATTTAACATCAGAACATGTCAAACTGAATTAGAACTTCCTTTTCGAATATCAGGAAATACGGTGAACGAACGACATCATAAAATTATAACATCTTTCAATCAATGTATAGCGTACACACGATATACATGAATGATCTTATACATAACCTCGTTGTTATATACTGCATATTATAATTGTAATATTAAAGGGGCCTTTGAACAGATTTTAGCATGTATTAAAGTTTGTCATTAAATGCTTTATATTGATACATTTAAACATTGGATTTAAAAATCTCCAGTAAAAATCAAGAATAAATTTATTTATTTATTTAAAGAAAAAAAGTAACCCTCAACAGGGCTCGAACCACTGACCCCTGGAGTCCTGGAGTAAGAAGTCTCCGATTTAGACCACTCCGCTATCCGTGCTCATACAAGGAGCGATGTATTTGATACTTTATAAAAGCAATCCTCTTAGTTTCACAAAATATTACGACAACAACAGAGCTCTCCAAATTATTCAATCGTTTCGCGTTGCAACGCTTGATAATTTTCAGGTTTTTAAATCGTCAAAAGATGCATATAATGGCTATTTTAGAGCATGGTAAATGTTCAGTATTACTGTTTCCTCACAAATATCATAACTAAAACGAAAATTTGCGAATCTGAAACCACTTTTTTAAATTTGTCAATTTAGCAAAACGTGGAAAGGCTCCGCTTTGAACGTATACCTATAAGAGTAACGTTAAAGAAATTTGAGCGTTAACTACAAACCGTATCCATTTGTGAAGCGTTCTTTCATCACATGCAGAATAAATAATACCACCATAAATGAACAGACACTGGTTCAATAAATGTCATTATCATTAGGAAAAAAATATATTGGTAATCCATTTATTTCAATTTGTGAGTGTATCACTTTTATTATATAGACCAGTTCACGCGTGACGTCACGCGCACCTGTGTGTTTACATCCGGACTATATTGGTAGTCAAAAGAAAGATACAATAAATGGGGAGAACTAGAGCGTGATCGGTTATATTTAAACGATTATATTTAGATTATTTTTCAACATGCCAACAAGTTGTTCTACGTTACTGAAACAATTAAGATTGAACACAATGAATAAATAGATCAATTCCAAATAAAAAACATTAATAAATTAACCATAATGGCATTTGTCTGGGCAGGGACTTATACCCTGGTCCGGGAAAACTAACATGTTGACACATTAACACTGGGGGCTGACGAGGTCAAAGCGTAGTCCGTTTCGCTACGACGTCGGGTATATGTTTTACTACGAAAACATTGTGTAAATACACTACTTAATCAGGCGAGGTTTATCTTTTCTGGTGTTTATGGATTAGAGAACGGAACATCCAGTAATGGTAGGTACTTATTTTCAATAACAAATGCGCGTAGTTGCAACCTTCAGGTTTATTTTGAGCTAAAATCGAAATATTTTTATTTGAAGCAATGCATAAGGTGGTTATTCTGTTAAAATAGCTAATTACGGTAACTTAAATCAAATAAAACTACATTTTACGTTTATTCAGTGTACATTACACATTTTTAAGTACAAAACAGGATACGAACATGTATTTTAATTATTCAAATGCTTTGTTTCGAAGGAAATTGCAAGTCGCTTTATGTATAGGTTTCGCACAGAGTATGTATTGGTTGTGCAACGAAGTACAAATATAATGTATACGTTGCTCAACGAAGTTTCTGTATCCATTTTAGGATATATCACATGCAGTTACTGCAGACTTTGACATAAGCGGAGTTTCGAGATAAGCGAGTTTGGATAACGAGAATCGAATGTTATTTGATAAAGAGTACCGTCTGCTGAAAACCTATCGTCGGTCTCTATCTAAATGAACGTATAAGGGATTGTCACGAGGTGAAGATGCGTCATTTTGATTGAGACCGACGAAATTAGGTTCTTGACTCTCAACTGTCATCTTAAATTTGGATTTTCGATTTTTCCTTTGGCCTAGTCGTGAATTTAATTATATCATAATAATGTGCATTACCATGTCGACTGTGCGCTTCAGATCATGTTGTGCCGTTGTTACTACCTCTTCCTCAAAGGAAACATCCAGCCACTCCATGACTCTGTATCAAAAAAACTTTTCTTTATTTTGCCTTCGAGAGATAACCAAGACGTCTTCTTTGAGAAACGCATACACGCTAAAGCGTTGTCGTAGCGAGGCATATACGTATACTGTCAGAGACATGATCATGCCTAATAATAATATTTAGCCTTTATTTCTGATAACTGAGTCACCCTACACATTTCTAAACACACCATTGGCTTAACGATACATAGATCAATATGGAAATTGTCAAATTGTGTCAATTAAACACAGGTGTAAACCTTAATTGCATTTTTTAAAGTGAAACTTGACTTCGGCTTGATAGATCAGCGGTATATTTCATGTTTAACCGCATAAACCACACACATCGTGGACTATAATTTGATGTTACAGACCTATGAAATGTCATTATGCTTAAATTCAAAGTTTTGTTATTAGAAAAGCATAATCTTACATGTTTTAAACAAAATTTTCGACTAATCCGTTCTCGATGTCATGTGTATTTAAACAATATTTTCGTAGTAAAACATATACCCGACGTCGTAGCGAAACGGACTACGCTTTGACCTCGTCAGCCCCCAGTGATTAAATAAACATTTAATTAAATTAAATGCAATAGTTTTCATTTGATTGTTTGCATCAATCTTAAAATCGTTTAAGCCTTTGTATTCCGGTGTTTAATTGCCCCTTTGTTCCGCCTAATCCGATTATCTCGTTTTGATCAGATATTTCCAGACCTAACTAACAACATGGTTTCATAAATCACACTAGGTGGCAGATGCCAGTCTGGTCATTAAACGCAATTGATGATGCCACCATGTCTTCATTCTGGTAGTATCAAGTAACTAGGCATTTGGTTGAATAAATTTACCGCCGACATACTTAACAGTTGCTTAAATTAGCATACATGCCAGATTTTTTTAGGTCCAAAGCGGGACGTTTCATAAAAAATTGTCGGAATATTTGACCAAAAAGCAGGACACCTAAAGCGATCTATCATTCCACCTTTACTGTAGTCAGTATAGTACTAACAAAAACTCTTGATACTTTTATTCAAGACATAAAACATCTGTTATGAAGCATGAAATATAAAACATAACAATATCAGTTTTATTAAATAAGACAATAGCAAACAACGAAGATAATATTCATCTTTTTAGAGAACAAAATCTGGAACATTACGACAACATTACTCATTATATTACTTTCAATGGCAAACATTAACGCAGGGGAGGCTATCCAGTACACTGAAAGTACGGGTTACAGTAAACTATCTACCGAACAGGTAGATACCGTCTGTAAATTAAAACGATCAAGAGCATATTTAATGTTTCTGAACGTTCAGCTTCTACTTCATTTTACATTTCAGCAAATTCTCTGGCAATCCAACTGATCATTTTTATGTGGAAACCGCTAATAAACCGAAAAATGAAGTATATTACGCTTTGCTGCACCTTTTATAAATCTGTGTAATCTTAAAGGGGCCTTTTACGCAGATTTTGGCATGGTTTGAAATTTGTCATTAAATGCTTTTTATTGATAACTGTTAACATTGGATCTAAAAAGCTCCAGTAAAAAATCAAGAATAAAATTTAAAAAAAAGACAAGGGACAAAATTGTCACAAAACCAGGTTTTCATTGTGAAAAAAAAATCTGATAAAGGGAGAAAACTCAAACTGAACTTTTGAAATGACCAAAAAAAATTAACCCCCTTTGTAAGTTTTTTTTTTAAATCTATTTTTAGTCGTGGCGACCTTGACATTGGAGATATTGACGTGATTCTTTCGTGGGACACACCGTCCCATGATGGTGAACAAATGTGCCAAATGATTTTAAAATCTCACAATGAATGACATAGTTATGGCCAGGACAAGCTCATTTATGGCCATTTTTGACCTTTGAACTCAAAGTGTGACCTTGACCTTGGAGATATCGACGTAATTATTTCGCGCGACACACCGTCCAATGATGGTGAACAAATGTGCCAAATGATTTTAAAATCTGACGATGAACGACATAGTTATGGCTCGGACAAGCTCATTTATGGCCATTTTTGACCTTTGAACTCAAAGTGTGACCTTGACCTTGGAGATATCGACGTAATTATTTCGCGCGACACACCGTCCAATGATGGTGAACAAATGTGCCAAATGATTTTAAAATCTGACAATGAACGACATAGTTATGGCCCGGACAATCTTATTCCGCCAGCCCGCCAGCCCGCCAGCCAGCCAGCCCGCCAGCCCGCCAGCCAGCCAGCCCGCCCGCATTCGCCAATCTAATAACCAGTTTTTTCCTTCGGAAAACCTGGTTAAAAACAATCTAAAATTAGATATGTTACATATTGTACAAATTTGAAGTCAATAGATTATCGGAAATTGAACATGGTCAAGATACAAGCCCGTTTTATTTATATAAAATGAAGTATTTATGAATTATAAAATATAAATAAAAAATATTTAACGTATTTAGCGGGCATCGGTTAATTATAAATACATCATTCCGTATGAAGATGTAATGTTACGACAATGCACGAAATACATCATAAAAACAAGAAATTACGTTTGACATCAATGGGGGTAAATAATAATGAAACAATATGTATATATTAAATAATATATGTATATATATTATGGTGTGTGTGTGTGTGTGTGTGTGTGTGTGTGTGTGTGTGTGTGTGTGTGTGTGTGTGTGTGTATGTGTGTGTGTGTGTGTGTGTGTGTGTGTGTGTGTGTGTGTGTGTGTGTGTGTGTGTGTGTGTGTGTGTGTGTGTGTGTGTGTGTGTGTGTGTGTGTGTGTGTGTGTGTGTGTGTGTGTGTGTGTGTGTGTGTGTGTGTGTGTGTGTGTGTGTGTGTGTGTGTGTGTGTGTGTGTGTGTGTGTGTGTGTGTGTGTGTGTGTGTGTGTCTTAAATGTTAGATAGTTGTCACTCATACTCGATCAATAGTAATGAGTTTACAATACACATAAATACACAGTTAAATTTGCATCATGTGAGGTTGTGTTTTTCAGTTGTATGTAAATATTCCTCAAGTCATTCCCTGAACAACACCCATCTAAATTAAAATTACATGTAAATACCGTCATGAACTTCGCTTTTAATAGGGCTTTGTAGTACGTGTATTTTCAATGAAACACTGACACATTTTATCACTAATTTTTTATTATTCTAGTTTACTCATGCAATTGATAATTATAATTTTATAATTAGATGTATCATTATTTTTATTGAAGCTTTTCTGCAAATAATTATACGGCTAGTGCATAGAGCTCTTTGTTGTGTCGAATTGTCTGTCGTTCAGTCTTCAGACAATCTTAATTACTTTGATCTTGAACCATACGACACTACATGATCCTTGTCTTCGCGTGTATTTACTCTATAAGCTGTCGCTATACTGTTCGCAATAAAAGTGGTCACGCGGTAGTACCAGTCACCAGACTCGTTCGTTAAAGATTGTGATTGTGGATATATGTGATTAGGTTGGACTTGACGAGAACAATATTTTGTTTAAAAAACAAACAATTATAACGTAAATGTTCTTTGAAAACAGGTAATACATATTGTGTTGTTTTTTCTACTTCACTTCTATTTCTCGTGGCAAAATCCCATAAACATGTGTGTGTCTGTATTTCGAGGTCCTTCCGCGCCAGAGGGTGCAGTACGACAGACAGACAGACGGACAGACATACGGACGGACAGACAGACAGACGGACGGACATACGGACGGACGGATGGACGGGCGGACGAACGGACGGACGGACAGTCAGACAGACAGAGACGAATGACAGACAGACAGACAGACAGAATGTCAGACAGACAGACAGACATAATAACAGACAGGCGGACGGACGGGCGGACGAACAGACGGACGGACTGTCAGACAGACAGACAGACAGACAGACAGGTGGACGGACGGACGGACGGACGGACTGTGGCAATATTGAGGAATATTTACATACAACTGAAAAACACAACCTCACATGATGCAAATTTAACTGTGTATTCATGTATATTGTAAACTCATTACTAGTGATCGAGTATGAGCGACAAGTATCTAACATTTAAAGGGGCCTTTTCACAGATTTTTGCATTTTTTTAACTTATTCATTAAATGCTTTATATCGATAAATGTAAGCATTCTATCGTAACAGCTCCAGTAAAAAATCAAGAATAAAATTTAAAAAAGGAAATGAACATTGCCCGGTCAAGGTTTCGAACCAGTGACCCCTGGAGTCCTGCCAGAGTCCTGAAGTAAAAACGCCTTAACCTACTGAGCTATTCCGCCGAGTACACACACGTGACGTATTTTATACCTTATATAAGCAATCTTCGTAGTTTCACAAAATTTAACGACAAAAACAGAACTCTCCAAATTATTCAATCGTTTCGCGTTGCAACGCTTTATAATTTTTAGGTTTTAAAATCGTCAAAAGATGCATATAATGGCTATATGAGACCATGGTAAATGTTCAGTATTACTGTTTCCTCACAAATATCATAACTAAAACGAAAATTTTCGAATCTGAAACAACTTTTTTCAATTTTGTCAATTTACCAAAGCGTGAAAAGATCCCTTTAAGACAGACACGCACGCACGCACGCACGCACGCACGCACGCACGCACGCACGCACGCACGCACGCACGCACGCACGCACGCACGCACGCACGCACGCACGCACGCACGCACACACACACACACACACACACACACACACACACACACACACACACACACACACACACACACACACACACACAACATATTGACCTTTGACCTAGCGACCTGAAAATCAATAGGGGTCATCTGCGAGTCATGATCAATGTACCAATGAAGTTTCATGATCCTAGGCATAAGCGTTCTTGAGTTATCATCCGGAAACCATTTTACTATTTCGGGTCACCGTGACCTTGACCTTTGACCTAGTGACCTCAAAATCAATAGGGGTCGTCTGCGAGTCATGATCAATGTACCTATGAAGTTTCATGATCCTAGGCCTAAGCGTTCTTGAGTTATCATCCGGAAACCATCTTGGGGACGGACGGACATACGGACATACGGACAGACCGACATGTGCAAAACAATATACCCCTCTTCTTCGAAGGGGGGCATAAAAATACATCTCCTCATAGCATAAGCACGGATGGCCGAGTGGTCTAAGCGGAAGACGTTTTACTTCAGGACTCTAGGGGTCAGTGGTTCGAGCCCTGTTGCGGGTAACTTTTTTTAGTCTGTTTTAAATTGTATTCTCTTTTTTTACTGGAGATTTTTAGGTCCAATGTTTAAATTTACCAATATAACGCATTTTATGACAAACTTAAAAACATGCCAAAATCTGTGCAGGTTCAACTTTTAGCAGTGATTGTGTTTGAGTTTCGACACAAGTAAAACTTAAGCAGTTATCATAAAAATGCATGCTGTGTAATTGAAAATACAATCAAAACGAGGCCAGTAACCCTAATTTTTTATTTCAAAATTTCACATGGTAAGTTTAAGTATTATGTGCAAGACGGTTTTCAAAAATATCTATGACTTGGAAAAAATTCACAAAACCTTCCGCATCACCCCTGATTGTAAAATACCCGGTATAAATATAAGAAGCATATTAAAATTGAATAAGAACGGGACCTAACCTGTGCTTGAAAACTTGAAAACAAATTCGTTAAAGGTGTGCACGTATTTAATACCGCAAATAATACAGAGAAAGATCTTTGCGTTAAATATATGCGCTGTCTTTTCAATCACACCTTTTCAATCAGACATGAAGCAAATTAATTTTTGTAATGGGGCCAAATTCGCGGGGACAATATCGCTCAAATAACAACGTAATTCAAAATCGACGAATACTCCATATTTTACAATATAAATATTGTGAATTCATAGTGAATTCGCTCGATATATCTCATAATTTACGCAAAATTTAAGTTCAAATGAAACGGAATCGGTAAAGTCCATTTTATCGGTGAAATCCATATTTTAATCCATGCTATTGGTATATCATTATGAAAACTCTGACTTAATGGCTTGGGTTATATTTTTCTTCGACTTTTATAACCATAGTATCCGTCCCTTTAATTCAGTAGAATCGTACTTAGGGTGCAGGATGACATTACTTTTGTTCAACCTTTTAACTTTAATGGATTTAAACTCGACGGTAAGAGGTGCTTTATTTCAAATTACCTTTTTTTAAACAAATTTTCTTAAGAATTTTAACAAGTGCATTTTATAACAATAAAAGACAGTTTTTTTTTGCTGCTTATGGCGATGTGAAATGCATCAGAATTTCTTTATTTAATAAGCATGTGTTCTTGTTCAACAATTTAATTTTAACTGCATTCATTGAACACGGTTATGTTTCACGCATGGTGAAATTTTGTTACCGATTTCAGACGTTTTCAAGGATTTATTCTTATACCTTAAGATATCTGCACAAACTTAAAAAAAACACTGTCTTTTATGCACTATACATTTTTGCATATGTATTTCAATAACTTGAGATATTTGCAAAAATAAAGTTCATAACGGTCGGTGTGATTACATTCTGTCCAGTCCGTGTGTATACCCCTGAAAACCCCGTTGATTCTGCGCCCTGTTACTTCAATGTCATTTTCCTCGTCACTAGCAAACGTCAAAATACATAAAGGATCTTGCATGAGTGGTAGTTTTGTACTTGCCGAGTTTTTATCTTTATTTAGATGACGAGTTTAATAAATTCAATACAAAATGACCACGAATCTAAGATTCTATTTATTTTATGCTTTCCGGTGGTTTATAGAGAAATATCAGTGAATAAAAATGGTATTTCACTGTTTTAAACAGTGTAAAATAGCAGTGAAAAATATCGAAATTTTACACTGTTTTACTGTGAAATGACGTCATGTTTTCGACGAAATGACGTCATTAATCCAGCGAAATTATCCAGTTAAACTCTTTTAGAATGTAAATTAACGGTGAAAAAAGCATCAAATAAAAAGAAAATTTGTTGGATTAGATATACTATCGATTTTAATTCACTCGTGATCATAAAAAATACATATTTTCACTAGTGGCTGCGCCAGTCGTGAAAATATTATTTTATATGATCACTCGTGAAATAAAATCGATACTCCATCAAAACCAACAAATATCCTCTATCATTTCGTAAATCAAAGTACTGGCAGTACTGGTGTGACGATGCTTTTGAAGAGGATGGATATAAAACATCAATTTAAGTTTATCTATATCACCACAATTGTGTTTGTTGATACGAACATTTGGGTACGATAAAAAATTTGGGATCGAAAATTTTGGGTACGAAAAAAAATTGGTACGAAAATAATTTGCGTACGAAACATTTTTGGTACTAAAAAAAGTTTAGGGGTACGGGGAAGTAGTACCCGTGGGTAACGTGACCCATTGAGCGAAACTGGGAGGCGGGTCACATTCTTGTTCATTAAGTATGGCAATACCTTCATGATGATTCTCGAAAGTAGGTATGAGCACATAGCCGGACCATGTGAGCTCAATCGTACGAGCACTTGACTATCCGAGTTCGCCCATATGGATAAGTTAACTAATAGCTAAATGACCTTATACATGTATATGCTGAAATCTAACGATCGAACGAAATATCAAACATGGTATGTACACTTAGGTGGTTGTGTAATTTCTGTTAGAATATCGTATTCAATATGTAAGTTTTAAATGATTGTGCCCGCACTTGAGTTTGTTGCCTTGTTTGAGTCTATACGCGCCTAGGCTGCACACAGTGTGTGTATTTGTGTTTTTCCAAAGTAATGAGTTATCTCCGCGCTGAGGCTGCATAATGTTGGGACCCGGAGTGTGTCCAGCAGTCCTACCTAATAAGATTAGATTGACGACAGTTGGGACGAATTTTGAATGATAGCTGCAATTTCCAGCTATTTGTTTTGTACTGAAATACTTTTTAATTTTTTATATGGTCAAATGCTGCGGGGGGATGAGATTATCCGGAAAAAAAAACACCTGTCCGGAATGGTGACCACAAAACAGACAAAATATAACATTGCGCCGGGAGCGGTATCGAACCGGTGTCGTAAAGGTGAAAATGCGAACGGCCTTTCCACTGTGCTAGCGGGACGGACAATTACGCAAAGAAATGTTGTTTTATCTATATATATCATAGCAGTGCAGCGTTTACAATTTGCAGGTTCGAAATTGTTCGCATTCTTTAGTTTTGTGATCACGTAAAAAGTTAATTTTACATGTTTTTATTCGCAATTTATTTACTAAATCGAGAACAAATATCAAACAAAATAGAGAAAATATATAGTTGTTTCATTGGTCAATAAAAATAAAATGGATGTAAAATTACTAATTTGAAATTAACGTTCTGATAAACTTATTAAATCTGTTTCCCCAGGATATGCTGTTCTATTAATATTTACCTTTATCAACACGAACGACAACTCTGCTAGGAGAATGTTATCAATGAAAATCAACGAGCAATCTCCTACGCAGTGGCGAATGCCAAGGGAAGTAACTGAAAAATCGAGTTATCTCAATCGGACTGGCTCGGTCTTTTACATAGGTCGCCATTGTAAAGAATTTTTTTACTGGTTATCAAACCTTAGACGCTGCTGTTCCAGCATCGTCAAAAATGACGTTATTTCACAGTTGTATAACTAGTGTAGTAACAACCGTGTAATAAACAAAATTAAGAATTACGTTATTTCACTCCTGGAGCGAAGGTCATGTTATAAAAATCTATATTGATATTCAATAGTAACTGTATATTATAAAAATCAGAACATTCTGTATACGTTACAAAACGAATATATAAGCTTACCTCATACAATTCCATTTCATAAATTACATAAATAAGTTGACAAAGACGGCCAACATCGTTTTAGATGTTTACCACCACCACAACGTTTCA